>NC_091180.1:44176804-44299304 GCF_040958095.1 Procambarus clarkii | reverse complement strand
CACCACTATACCAGGCTACTACACTACACCACAATACCAGGCTACTACACCACACCACTATACCAGGCTACTACACCACACCACTATACCAGGCTACAACACCACACCACTATACTAGGCTACTACACCACACCACTATACCAGGCTACTACACCACACCACTACACCAGGCTGCTACACCAAACCACTATACCAGGCTACTACACACCACTATACCAGGCTACAACACCACACTACTATACCAGGATACTACACACCACTATACCAGGCTACTACACCACACAACTATACCAGGGTACTACACCTCACCACTATACCAGGCTACTACACCACACCACTATACCAGGCTACTACACCACACCACTACACCAGGCTACTACACCACACTACTATACCAGGCTACTACACCACAAAATTACACCAGGCTACTTCACCACACCACTATACCAGGCTACTACACCACACCACTATACCAGGCTACTACACCACACCACTATACCAGGCTACTACACACCACTATACCAGGGTACTACACTACACCAGGGTACTACACCACACCACTATACCAGGCTACTACACCGTGCCACTACACCAGGGTACTACACCACACCACTACACCAGGCTACTATACCACACCACTACACCAGGTTACTACACCACACCACTATACCAGGCTACTACACCACACCACTATACCAGGCTACTACACCACACCACTATACCAGGCTACTACACCACACCAATATTCCAGGCTACTACACAACACCACTATACCAGGCTACTACACCACACCACTATACCAGGCTACTACACTACACCAGGGTACTTCACCACACCACTATACCAGCCTACTACACACCACTATACCAGGCTACTACACTACACATTACCAGGCTACTACACTACACCACATTACCAGGCTACTACACCACACCACTATACCAGGCTACTACACCACACCACTATACCAGGCTACTACACCACACCACTATACCAGGCTACTACACCACACCACAATACCAGGCTACTACACCACACCACTATACCAGGCTACTACACCACACCACTATACCAGGCTACTACACTACACCAGGGTACTTCAACACACTATACCAGGCTACTACACTACAGGGTAGTACACCACACCTCTACACCAGGCAGCTACACCACACCACTATACCAGGCTACTACACCACGCCACTACACCACACCCGTACACCAGGCATCTACACCACACCACTACACCAGGTTAGTACACCACTATACCAGGGCCACTACACCAGGCTACTACACGAGGGTACTACACCATGCCACTGCACCAGGCTACTACACCACACCACTATACCAGGCTACTCCACTACACCAGGGTACTTCACCACACCACTATACCAGGCTACTACACTACAGGGTACTACACCACACCTCTACACCAGGCAACTACACCACACCACTATACCAGGCTACTACACGACACCACTACACCAGGCTGCTACACCAAACCACTATACCAGGCTACTACACACCACTATACCAGGCTACAACACCACACTACTATACCAGGATACTACACACTACTATACCAGGCTACTACACCACACCACTATACCAGGGTACTACACCACACCACTATACCAGGCTACTACACCACACCACTATACCAGGCTACTACACCACACCACTACACCAGGCTACTACACCACACTACTATATCAGGCTACTACACCACAAAATTACACCAGGCTACTTCACCACACCACTATACCAGGCTACTACACCACACCACTATACCAGGCTACTTCACACCACTATACCAGGGTACTACACTACACCAGGGTACTACACCACACCACTATACCAGGCTACTACACCGTGCCACTACACCAGGGTACTACACTACACCAGGGTACTACACCACACCACTATACCAGGCTACTACACCGTGCCACTACACCAGGGTACTACACCACACCACTACACCAGGCTACTATACCACACCACTACACCAGGTTACTACACAACACCACTATACCAGGCTACTACA
The DNA here is from genome assembly GCF_040958095.1 of Procambarus clarkii. Taxonomy (NCBI): domain Eukaryota; kingdom Metazoa; phylum Arthropoda; class Malacostraca; order Decapoda; family Cambaridae; genus Procambarus; species Procambarus clarkii. The sequence goes on along the minus strand of NC_091180.1, from coordinate 44,297,263 downwards.
CCACACCACTATACCAGGCTACTACACCACACCACTATACCAGGCTACTACACCACACCACTATACCAGGCTACTACACCACACCACTATACCAGGCTACTACACTACACCAGGGTACTTCACCACACCACTATACCAGCCTACTACACACCACTATACCAGGCTACTACACTACACATTACCAGGCTACTACACTACACCACATTACCAGGCTACTACACCACACCACTATACCAGGCTACTACACCACACCACTATACCTGGCTACTACACCACACCAATATACCAGGCTACTACACCACACCACAATACCAGGCTACTACACCACACCACTATACCAGGCTACTACACCACACCACTATACCAGGCTACTACACTACACCAGGGTACTTCACCACACCACTATACCAGGCTACTACACTACAGGGTACTACACCACACCTCTACACCAGGCAACTACACCACACCACTATACCAGGCTACTACACCACGCCACTACACCAGGCTACTACACCACACCCGTACACCAGGCATCTACACCACACCACTACACCAGGGTAGTACACACCACTATACCAGGGCCACTACACCAGGGTAGTACACACCACTATACCAGGGCCACTACACCAGGCTACTACACCAGGGTACTACACCATGCCACTGCACCAGGCTACTACACCACACCACTACACCAGGGTACTACACCACACCACTATACCAGGCTACTACACCACACCACTACACTAGGGTACTACACCATGCCACTACACCATGCTACTACACTACACTACTACACCAGGCTACTACACCACACCACTACACCAGGCTACTACACCACACCACTACACCAGGCTACTACACCATGCCACTACACCAGGCTACTACACCACACCACTACACCAGGGTACTACACCAGGCTACTACACCACACCACTACACCTGGGTACTTCACCATGCCACTTCACCAGGCTACTACACCACACCACTATACCAGGCTACTACACACTACTACACCACACCACTATACCAGGCTACTACACTACACCAGTTACTACACCATACCACTATACCAGGCTAGTACACCATGCCACTACACCAGGGTACTACACCACACTACACCTGGGTACTACACACCACTATACCAGGGTACTACACCATGCCACTACACCAGGGTACTACACCACACTACACCTGGGTACTACACACCACTATACAAGGCTACTACACCATGCCAGTACACCACACCACTACACCAGGGTGCTACACGCCACTACACCAGGCTACTACACCACACCACTACACCAGGCTACTACACCACACCACTACACCAGGCTACTACACCACACCACTACACCAGGCTACTACACCACACCACTATACCAGGCTACTACACAACGCCACTTCACCAGGCTATGCTACTATACCAGGCTACTACACCACACCACTATACCAGGCTGCTACACCATGCCACTATTCCAGGGTACTACACCACACCACTATACCAGGGGTTACACCACACCACTATACCAGGGTACTTTACCACACCACTATACCAGGGTAGTACACCACGCCACTATTCCAGGTTACTACAGCACACCAATATACCAGAGTACTACACCATGCCACTATACCAGGCTTCTACACACCAATATACCAGGCTACACTACACTATACCAGGCCACTACACCAGGTTACTACATACCACTATACCAGGTTACTACACCACACCACTATACCAGGCTACTACACCACACCACTATACCAGGCTACTACACCACACCACTATACCAGGCTACTACACCACACCACTACACCAGGCTACTACACCAGGCCACTACACTATGCTACGACACCACACCACTACACCAGGCTACTACACCAGGCTACTACACCACACCACTACACCAGGCTACTACACCACGCTACTACACCAGGCCACTTAAATGAATAAAAATGATGAATCCACCTTTCTTATGATGCTTTATTTTACCAAATGCAGAAATATATTTTTATATTTTTACATTTCCAATTGTATTTATATTTGAGCATTTTAACTTGAAACACTATATAAAAGGGGTCACATAGTTTCAAATTAGGTACAAAAGGTGTCACAAAGTTTTAAAATAGGGTACAAAAGACGTCACAACGTTTCAAATTAGGGTTCAAAAGATGTCACAACGTTTCTGATTAGTGTTAGATACGTAGGCTTTGGTTATCAGTTTTGGAAACCTATTTAATTCCACACAAAATATCGTATCTGATACGATAAAACAAACGTTTCTAATCCTTTCAAACACTTTCCAGATATGTTGTGGCAACCTATAATTGTTTGCTGGGATACATGTCCAACCCGCGCTTGAAACAATCGAGGGACCCCACATCCACCACGATACGCGGTAATTGGTTCCACAAATCAACAACCCTGTTACCGAACCAGTATTTACCCAAGTCTTTCCTAAATCTAAACTTATCCCATTTATACCCATTGTTTCGTGTTCTGTCTTGAGTTGATACTTTTAATACCCTATTAATATCCCCCTTGTTATGTCCATTCATCCACTTGTAAACTTCTAAAATGTCACCCTTAACTCTTCATCTTTCCAGTGAATGCTATTTAAGCTTTATTAATCTTTCTTCATATGAAAGACTTGTAATTTGGGGAATTAACTTTGTCATCCTACGCTGGATACGTTCAAGTGAATTTATATCCCTTCTATAGTGTGGCGACCAAAACTGAACTGCATAATCTAAATGGGGCCTAACCAGAGCAAGACATAGCTGAAGAACCACACCAGGTGTCTCGCTACTAATGCTTCGATTAATAAATCCCAGTGTCCTATTCGCCTTATTACGAACATTCATGCATTGATCCTTTTGTTTTAAATTCTTACTAATCATAACTCCCAGATCCCTTTCGCAATCCGACTTCGCAATCTCAACACCATCTAGCTCGTATCTTGTAACTCTATCATCATTACCTAGCCTCAGAACTTTACATTTATCAGCATTAAACTGCATTTGCCAATCCTTTGACCATTTCAAAACCCTATCTAGATCAACTTGAAGTGATAGTGAGTCCTCCTCCGAATTAATTTCCCTACCGATTTTCGTATCATCGGCAAATTTGCAAATGTTGCTACTCAAACCTGAATCTAAATCATTTATATATATTATAAACAACAGAGGTCCAAGGACAGAGCCCTGAGGTACCCCACTAACAACATTATCCCACTCTGACTTAACCCCATTTATACTAACTCTCTGTTTCCTTTGGAAAAGCCATGCTCTAATCCAACTTAATATAGCACCCCCAATACCATGAGCTTCTTTTTTTTTAAATTAGTCTTTCATGTGGCACTGTATCAAAAGCTTTGCTAAAGTCAAGGTACGCAACATCACAATCCTTACCACTATCAACTGCCTCAACTATGCTGGAATAAAAAGTTAGCAAATTTGTTAAACATGAACGGCCATTTGTAAAACCATGTTGCGACTCATTTATTAATTTATGTTTTTCAAGATGGAGACGAATTGTATTTGCAATTGCTGATTCGAGTAACTTTCCCACAATAGACGTTAGGCTAATTGGTCGATAGTTTGACGCAAGTGATCTCTCTCCTTTCTTAAAAACTGGTATCACATTAGCAACTTTCCATAACTCTGGTACTCTTCCTGACTATTGATTTATTAAATATGAACATAAGAACATAAGAACAAAGGCAACTGCAGAAGGCCTATTGGCCCATACGAGGCAGCTCCTATTTATAACCACCCAATCCCACTCATATACTTGTCCAACCCGCGCTTGAAACAATCTAGGGACCCCACCTCCAGTAAGTTACGCTGTAATTGGTTCCACAAATCAACAACCCTGTTACTGAACCAGTATTTACCCAAGTCTTTCCTAAATCTAAACTTATCCCATTTATACCCATTGTTTCGTGTTCTGTCTTGAGTTGATACTTTTAATACCCTATTAAAATCCCCTTTGTTATGTCCATTCACCCACTTGTAAACCTCTATCATGTCACCCCTAACTCTTCGCCTTTCCAGTGAATGCAACTTAAGCTTTGTTAATCTTTCTTCATATGAAAGATTTCTAATTTGGGGAATTAACTTAGTCATCCTACGCTGGACACGTTCAAGTGCATTTATATCCATTCTATAATATGGCGACCAAAACTGAACTGCATAATCTAAATGGGGCCTAACTAGAGCAAGATATAGCTTGAGAACCACACCAGGTGTCTTGTTACTAACGCTGCGATTAATAAATCCAAGTGTCCGATTTGCCTTATTACGATCATTTATGCATTGATCCTTTTGTTTTAAATTCTTACTAATCATAACTCCCAGATCCCTTTCACAATCCAACTTCGCAATCTCAACACCATCTAGCTCGTATCTTGTAACTCTATCATCATTACCTAGCCCCAGAACTTTACATTTATCAGCATTAAACTGCATTTGCCAATCCTTTGACCATTTCAAAACCCTATCTAGATCAACTTGAAGTGATAGTGAGTCCTCCTCCGAATTAATTTCCCTACCGATTTTCGTATCATCGGCAAATTTGCAAATGTTGCTACTCAAACCTGAATCTAAATCATTTATATATATTATAAACAACAGAGGTCCCAGGACAGAGCCCTGAGGTACTCCACTAACAACATTATCCCACTCTGACTTAACCCCATTTATACTAACTCTCTGTTTCCTTTGGAATAGCCATGCCCTAATCCAAGTTAATATAGCACCCCCAATACCATGAGCTTCTATTTTTTTAATTAGTCTTTCATGTGGCACTGTATCAAAAGCTTTGCTAAAGTCAAGGTACACAACATCACAATCCTTACCACTATCAACTGCCTCAACTATGCTAGAATAAAAAAATAACAAATTTGTTAAACATGAACGGCCATTTATAAAACCATGTTGGGACTCAATTATTAATTTATGTTTTTCAAGATGAAGACGGATTTTATTTGCTATTATAGATTTGAGTAACTTTCCCACAATAGACGTTAGGCTAATTGGTCGATAGTTAGATGCAAGTGATCTATCTCCTTTCTTAAAAACTGGTATCACATTAGCAACTTTCCAAAACTCTGGCACTCTGCCTGACTCTATTGATTTATTAAATATGGTTGACAGTGGGTCACAAAGCTCCTCTTTGCATTCTTTAAGCACCCTGGCAAACACTTCATCCGGCCCTGGGGATTTGTTTGGTTTGAGTTTTACTATTTGTTTAAGAACATCCTCCCTGGTAACTGCTTAACTCGTCAACCTGTCCTCGTCCCCACCCACATAGACTTGTTCGGCTGAAGGCATATTGTTAAGTTCCTCTTTAGTAAATACAGATTCAAAATATTTATTAAAAATACTACTCATCTCTTCATCACTATCTGTTATTTGACCTGTCTCAGTTTTTAATGGACCTATCCTTTCCCTAGTCATAGTACGATATAACTGAAAAAAAAACTTTAGGATTTGTCTTTGCTTGCCCTGCTATGCGAACTTCATAGTTTCTTTTTGCTTTCCTAATCTCTTTTTTTAACATTTCTAACCAGTTGTATGAATTCCTGTTCTAAAGTGACCTCCCCATTTTTAATCCTTTTGTACCAAGCTCTCTTTTTACCTATAAGGTTCTTCAAATTCTTTGTTATCCACTTTGGGTCATTAGTATTCGATCTATTCAATTTGTATGGTATACTACGTTCCTGTGCTTTGTTTAGAATATTTTTAATAATAATAATTTTTATTTAGGTAAAGGTACATACATAAGGAGATTTTACAAAGTTTGTTGGCTTTATAGATAGAGCTAGTACATACAATGCCTAAAGCCACTACTACGCAAAGCGTTTCGGGCAGGAAAAAACACTAATGACTAAAGCTTAAAACTAATGGGTAAAAAGAATAAAATGTGTTGAGTACAAATAAAAATAAAGGTAAAAGAGGGGGGAACATTGTTGAAAAGGCAGCACAAATACAATTACAAATTATTACAGAAAATTACATTCAAACAGCGTTGATTTGAAAAACAAAAAAAAAAACAAACAAAAAACATACATGGGTTGACAACAGAGGGGTAAGGTAGGTTACAGGGAATTTATTAGGTATAGCTTCGTTTTTAACTTAAACTGGTTGAGAGAGGTACAGTCTTTAACATGGTTGGGAAGGTCATTCCACATTCTAGGCCCCTTGATTTTTAGAGCATTTCTGGTTTGATTAAGTCGTACTCTAGGAATATCAAAACTGTATTTATTTCTGGTGTGGTGCTCATAGGTTCTGTTACAACCTTCTATGAAGCTTTTGAGATCAGGATTGGCATTATAGTTTAGCGTTTTATATATGTATAATACACATGAGAGAATGTGGAGTGACTTAATGTCTAACATATTCAGAGATTTGAGTAGGGGTACCGAGTGATGTCTGGGGCCAGAATTGGATATTGTCCTAATAGCAGCTTTGTGTTGAGTAATTAGAGGACGTAAGTGATTTTGGGTAGTAGAGCCCCAAGCACAAATACCATAGTTGAGATATGGATAGATAAGGGAGTAATAGAGAGTCACTAGGGCAGGGTGTGGTACATAATATCTGATCTTAGAAAGAATGCCCACAGTTTTTGAAACTTTTTTTGATATGTTTAGAATGTGTCCCTGGAAATTCAGCTTGTGGTCAATGAGAATGCCAAGGAATTTGCCATCTAATTTGTTACAAATTTGGGTATTGTTTATTTTGAGATTTATTTGATTAGATAATTTATTGCCAAACAGAATATAGAAAGTTTTGTCAATGTTAAGGGTGAGTTTGTTGGCAGTTAGCCACAGATGGACTTTATTTAGCTCAGTATTTACTGTGGCATTTAGAGCAAGGGGATCAGGACTGGAGTAAATGAAGGTTGTGTCGTCAGCAAATAGAGTTGGTTTGAGGTGTTGGGAGGCATTTGGAAGGTCATTAATGTAGATGAGAAAGAGGAGAGGGCCAAGTATGCTGCCCTGGGAAACACCAATGTTGATGGGTAGGGTGGGAGAAATTGTATTATTCACAGAAACACATTGGAGCCTGTCAGTAAGGTAGGATTTGAGGTATTGTAGGGAGTGTCCTCTGACACCATAATGATGTAATTTAAGAAGAAGGTTTTGGTGGTTGACAGTATCGAAAGCTTTACGCAGGTCCACAAATAACCCAACAGGGAACTCATTTTTATCAAGAGCTGTATGAATCGAGTTAAGCATACTAATAAGTGCATCGTTAGTGCTTTTTTTGGGCCTGAAGCCATATTGGCAAGGGCTAAGTATCACTTTCGCGCTTTCGATTAGAGATAACTCGTCACTGGTTTTTCTTACGATTCGGCATAACTGCCTACTTTTCTCGTCAATCGAAAAAATATTTCTATAAATTCCATTTTTTAACCGAAATGGATGGGGATACTTTTGTTTTGTAGAGAACTTATTTGCGAATTTTTTGGTACCAGAATGAATATTATATCACATAAGCTTCTATGAGTAAAAAAAAATACACAAAGTATGTTTGGGGGTGTGGCGAGCGTGTGGCAGTGGGTTCCCTTTAGCCGTTGATATATCCAACACGTGGGAAATATTTGTATGTGTTATGTATATGTCTGTGTAGGGAATTTTACTGCGATCACTGTCATACAAATTATAAAATGTTTCAACAAGTATAAACATGACAAACATCAAACGAACGAAAACAATGCGTTCGTTTCTGCCGCGAACGCATACTGAGCGACGTGGTTCTATATTTGGCGCTTCTCTTACACATGCTTTGTACAAATGTTATACAGTTCATCTTATAGAAAATTTTATTGCGAACACATTGGTATAAAAAAGAAATACGTACATAGAAAAGTAGGGTCAGGAAACGTATAAACTTTCCAAGCATGATTTCCCACCTGTGTTTTCGCCAGTGCGCTCGCGGCTAACTACTCTCCACTTCACACACTCTTGCGGGTGGGCAATTACCTATATTAAACATTCATATGCATATGTCCGTGTAGAGAATTTTATTGCGATTCCAATGATACCAAAATAAGCGATGTAGGACAACTGTAGGCTTCGCAACCATTAAGAGAGTGGAAACATTTTGTTGCTGTTTGGCGCTCTCGGCGAGTGATCTGCATAGTTTTTTATTTGGTGTTGATACTCCTTATGCTTGGGCGGCATTTTATAGGTATGCTCTTATAGACAATTTCATTGCGAACACAGTGATACCAAATTTAAATACGTGCGCCTTCAATTATTGTCAGGACAGTCAAAAGAGTGTACACTTTTTCGGTCTTACCGCGTAGGCGCGCGAAGTGCCGAAAGCACCTGGGGTATTGTTTTTTTTTGAGCGCCGAGAGCGCGAAAGTGTTAAATTGAGTTTGGCTAGATATGAGTAAAGCTGCTTATAGATTAGTTTTTCAAAAATTTTTGACAAGTTTGGCAGGATTGATATAGGTCTGTAGTTGTTAACATCTGTGAGATCACCACATTTGTGGACAGGCGTTACTCTCGCTTTTTTTTTAGAATATCTGGAAAGGTTTGGAGTTCAAGTGACTTGTTGAAGAGCAAAGCAATAGCAGGGGCTAAAGATCTGGAGGCTTTTTTGTAGATTAAAGTTGGTATCTCCTCAAGGGCACCAGACTTGGTTTTAAGGGAAAGGATTATCTCATTGACGTCAGTGGAATTAATAGGCTTTAGGTACAGAGACTGGGGATAGTTCCCTGTAAGAGTCCTTAATGTCAGTACTGGAAGATGGAATATCATTAGCAAGGGATGAACCAATGGAAGAGAAGAACCTATTGAACTCAATAGCAGAATCAGAGGCTGAAAGCTGACCATCGTTATTAGACAGGAGAGTCGGTTTGTTATTTAAAGACTTCTTTGATCCCAATATTTGTGAAATTGTTCTCCAAGTTTGTTTAATGTTGCTCTTTATTTGGGTAAATTTATCTTCGTAGTATTTAGTTTTGGCTCGTCTAATTATCTTAGATAGCAATAATGAGTAATTCTTTGAGAATTCTTTGGAGACAATTCCTAACCTATACTTCTTCTCAAGGTCATGTTTTTTATTAATAGATTTAAGTATTCCCTTTGTAAGCCAGGGATTGTTAAGCCTTTTGGTTGTGACTTGTTTTGTAAGCATTGGACAGTGGGTATTATAAAGGCTAAGAGTTTTTTGAAGAAAAGATTGAACTGCTAGGTTGATGTCCTCTATGTTACCTAACTCGGACTCCCAGTTGACATTATCAGTAGCAGTTATAAAATTGTCTATAGCAGTTTCATTGTGTAGTCTAAAACGTATCTCTCTTGACTCAAGAGGTGGTTTGCTAATGTTAGTTAAGAGAAATGTGGGGTAATGGTCTGTAGTGCTATCTGTTATGGACCCGGATCCAGCGTCCGAGCACGGAGCAGTGACGACCGCGCCATCTGTGGGTCAGCTCCCTAAACCCCCTCCAAATGGACGACGACACCTGGTGAGGACGAAGTGTACTGGCCACAAGGGCTGGTTTCCAGTCCTGTTCAGCCCACAACACAGCCGCTGCTGACCTCTGGTGAGGTGGTGCTCAGACAACAACGCCATCTATGGAGTGGATAGGTGGGCGTTTGGGTCTGAGCCTGTAAGTGAGGTGCTTTAGTGTGTCCCTGTTATTGATGACGTGTCTGCTTACAGAGTCGACCTGGGACTGCTGTAAGGGAAGTTGAGTGAGTCTACCCAAGGCAGCCGTCCCCATACCAAGTGCTTTGCTGCAGCAGCTGTGAGTCGCCTCCCGGAGGAACACTGTGGTGTTACCCTGCCAGTGAAGTGGCAGTTGAAGGATTGTCGTACCCGGGACCGACTGGTGGAGACGATTGACCACTGGGGTATTGTGGACAGGAGAGTGATCTGTGGTATCACACGAGGCTCCTGACTAGGGCGCTACCCTAGTATCGCTCGTGGAGTGGCCTGAACAGCGTTGCTGATCCGGAACCTGCCAGCAGTCTGCTGGACTTGTGGTTGACGGCCTCCACGGTGGTGCCCCCAGTGGAACTGTGTTTTGGCTGGCCTGTGGCCGGGGTAGACTCAGCTTCTCGAAGGATTCGTCGAGAGGCCACGAGAGCACCGAGAGCTTGGCACCGAGAGGATCCAGAGTCTTCAGGAGAAGACTACCGTGTAGATAATTCCCCTGTGCAGTGTTAATACCCCTCCCCCTGAGTAACCTTTTATATATTATTTATTGGTGGTGGTGTTAATTATAATCTTAAGTTTTTGCCTTTCTTTCCCTTCCCCTTTTAGTTCACTTGCGTTACTGATCACATCCCTTGAAAGCCACTACTGGCTTGGGGCCGGATACCCTTCCTCTAACAACATCAGAGTACGAACCCAGTTGCGACCCGAGAGGGCCGTAACACTATCGGTGATTATACCTGAAGTAAGCGGAGAGGTTATGTTTGTCCAGATGTGATCTAGAGTCGTGGCAGTGCTATCAGTGATTCTAGTAGGTCTAGTGATTAAGGGTATGAGGAAGCAGGAATTCATACAGTTGAGGAAGCTAACAGCAGTAGGGTGTTCTGGCTCGCAGAGGTCAATATTGAAGTCCCCTGCGATAATTAGGTGGTTTTTGTTCAGTCTGTTATCACGTATTAGATTTCTAAGGTTTGAGTTGAATTCGGACACATCAGTGTTAGGAATTCTATAAACTGCACCCACAGACAGGATAGACTCGGCACCCGTGACTCTGAAGCTGGCGAAGATATACTCTCCATAGCAGTCTCTAGTTCTAATTTCTTTTAAGCATGTTAGTTCTTGGTGGTAGTAAAGAGCAGTGCCACCACCTCTCTGAAGTTGACGACAGTTGTGAATTGCTGAGTAGTTAGGCATGTTAAAGAGTTGAGTAGTATCCTCTTTCAACCATGTTTCAGTAAGTATAATAAAAGAGAATTTGTTGTCAATAGCTTCAATCAAGGCACTAACATCATCGAAGTGTTTACCTAGGGATCTAACGTTCAAATTGATTACAGAGATATTGTGATTATGAGTTAATACATTGTTTACATCATGTGCTGCAAAATATCTGCAATTTAGATCATTAAAGTGATTATTGTCATAGATAGTGGATAGGAGGTTAAGTTCTGGGTCTATACTTGACTGCATAAAAAAAGCTGATTGCTAGAAAAACAAGAGAAAAAAAAATGTACACAATACTGTACAAAACAAACACAAAAGGGGCTTATAGGGGTACAATGGAGTAAGGGAGTATGGCTAGGCTAGGAGACCTAGGTAATAAATGAGATTAAAGAAAAAAACATATAAACATGGACTATACAAAACACAAGATATAGATATACAAAACAAAAATATAAACAAGACTAAGCAATACAAAAAACAAATTGAGCAAAAATGAAAAATGAGGTAGATTGCTTACAGGTACTCTCAGGTACACTGTAAGTAACAATAGACAGATAATATATATCAATATAGAAAAGAGTGTCACGATACAATAAGATAAGCAATTACATGAACAGATGAAAAACAAATCTGCTGTAAAATAGAAAGTAATTATAGCAAAACACAACAATATAATAATATAACAATACAATAAGAGCTTACAAAGTATTGAGTCTGCTAAATTAGAGAATAATTATGGCAAGACACAACAATAAATGCAAGTAAACAAAAAATTGAAACAATTAGAGGTAGAATTAAGGTCACTAGATAGCCATGGAGGATACACAAGTTTGGTGGAGAGAACAAAAAATCAGTAGAGACTGTCAAGATGAATATATAAAAAAATTTGACAAATGATAATTGTAAAGTAAAATAATCTTAAAGATAATAAATTTTATTAAGCTTAGTTTTAACTTATAATTAGTATGAACTTAATTAAAAGAACAAAAATGAGATCAATAATTGATTTCAATAAATGACATAGATCAATACAAATAAATTTAAAATATAAATGGAATAGGGTAAGATTAGATTTAAGAGTAAAATTTTACAATGAAACTGAGGTAGTTGCTTGCGTAAGTGCATGGAGACTTGATGGATTATTTAGGAAATTATATGAATAAGAGAACATTAGGTAAATGGTAAGGCAGAGACAGCACCTTAGACAAAGTTAGATTAAGTTAGGTTAGGCTCAGGCACTGAAAGAGTTATTTTAAGTACTGGCATTGGTCGGGTTCAGGTTTTCAGATATACCACAATCACTTAAGAAGGCCAGGAGTTGTTGGTCACATTTTATTTCATATCTTTTTCCTGTACCTTCTTTCTTCGCAAAAATCGTACCATTCCTAGTGTAGCACTGCTTGATAAGACCAGGTTTTTGTTTGCGAATTTGGCGCAGCCTGTAGAGGAGGGATCCACGCTTCTTTGTAAGACACTCATTTATATAGAGGTTGGTTTTTTGCTTAGCAGCTAATTGTATGAGGTCAAACTTCGCAGAGAGATTTGCAAGTTTGATGAGCATTCTCCTGTTACGGGGATTGTTTTTATCTATCCTAATAGCCGATTTGATTTGAATAAGATTTTAAATAAGTTATATATTGAATCCACATCGAAATCCCCATTTACGTCACCTATCGCTGGGTTCATGTCTCGCTCCAAGACCGGCCCACACCCCATACCCAAGACTTTCCAATCAATTTGACCCAAAAAATTTCTTAGGCTATTAAAATCAGCTTTTCGAAAATCTGGCACTTTAACAGAATTTTCTCCTACAGGTCTATTCCATTCTATGCTAAATCTGATTTCTTTGTGATCACTGTTCCCTAGCTCACTCCCTATTTCGATGTCATTAATTTGTGTTTCCCTGTTAGTTAACACTAAATCTAAAATATTATTTTCCCGTGTTGGTTCCTTAATGTGTTGCGTAAGAAAGCAATCGTCAATTAATTCTAGAAAATCTTCTGCTTCACTATTCCCTGTTTTGTTCAACCAGTTTATTCCACTAAAATTAAAGTCACCCATGACATAAATACTGTTAGATCTAGATGCTCAAATGGTAGACAGTGGCTCGGAAAGCTCCTCTTTGCATTCTTTAAGCACCCTGGCAAACATTTCCTCCGACCCTGGGGATTTGTTTGGTGTGAGTTTTACTATTTGTTTAAGAACATCCTCCCTGGTAACTGCTTAACTCGTCAACCTGTCCTCGTCCCCACCCACATAGACTTGTTCGGCTGAAGGCATATTGTTAAGTTCTTCTTTAGTAAATACAGATATAAAATATTTGTTAAAAATACTACTCATCTCCTTGTCATTATCCGTTATTTGACCTGTCTCAGATTTTAATGGACCTATCCTTTCCCTAGTCTTAGTTCGATACAACTGAAAAAAAACTTTAGGATTTGACTTTGCTTGCTCTGCTATGCGAACTTCATAGTTTCTTTTTGCTTTCCTAATCTCGAATTGCGAAAGGGATCTGGGAATTATGATAAGTAAGAATTTAAAACAAAAGGATCAATGCATAAATGTTCGTAATAAGGCCAATAGGACAGGGGGATTTATTAATAGAGGCGTTAGTAACATGACACCTGGTGTGGTTCTTCAGCTATATCTTCACACAGTTACAGTCACTCCCTCAGTTACTCTTTTAGTACAGTGTAACCATGTCTCCCCAGGATATGACTTTCCTAACCAACTTTCTTGAATAATTAACGTCAGAAGGACACAGTGATATAGTAGCAAGAGCAAGGAAAATTGCTGAAGACGACCCAACCCTAAACGAAGCACCGTGGCAACTTGTAGGCAACGGAAAGGCTAACAAACGAAGAAGAACCGAAGAAACGTCCAAAGAAACCAAACTAGAAGCCAACCAGAACTCAAGAGGAGCACCCAAACCAATGAGAAGGACCATATTCAAGACCAAAAAACCAGTGGATGGTCCCACTTATGCTTTCATTGCGGCACTGGAAAAGAATAATCCAGGATCAGATCTTAGAGCCAAGCCCGACATTAGAGGTAGATATAACATAACCACAGCTAATCCGGATATAATCACAAACTTCAGGAACACAGAACACCTAGTTGAACTGAAACCAGAAGAAAAAATCACCAAAATGATAGTTCAAAATTCACCGGTCGAAGTTCATGCAAACAGACCCCTAGAATGCCCAAATGTCACAACGGCGGAAAGATGCAAGCACAACAATATCGAAACAAGACAGGTTCTTGTAACAATAAAAGGACCTCGCATCAACACTCTTGAGTGTTGGCATCTATGGTCAATTCAGGCTGAGACTGTACAACCCAGAACCCATGCGCTGTTACAGATGTCAGCGCTTCGGCCACCACAAAGATGGCTGCAGAGGCCCGGAACGATGTGGTGTATGTAGCGAGCTCCATAATACCGACATATGGAAGAATCTGCACAAAGAAGGCAGACAAACGAAAGCAAAATGCCCGAACTGCGGGGATACACATCACGCCTGGAACAAACGATGTCCAGAAAGGGTAAAAAGAATACTAGCTTTCGGATCAACCCAGCAACCCAAAGTAACAACTTCGAGACCCCAATCGACCAGACCCTCGGTAAAATGTCAGTGGTACACCCCTCGGCAAGTCCTAATAAATGAAGATCAGCAACAGTCTGGCGCGCCGGGTCCTTCTGGTCTGGGCAAGGACGGGGACGGGGCAGGGGGGCGCTGCTCCACTGGGAGACAGCAACAGAATGGATCACAGAATGGATCGGGGCGGCAGGGTGAACATGCCTGCCGTTGCCTCCGGGACCTCCCAGGCAGGAATGATGATCCCTGCATCATCGGGTGCCCCAGTGGCTGGATGTAGCAGGGGCGCTTCGGCCCAACCAGGAGTCTCCTCACCCGCCAAGAAGAAAGTCACCACTCCAGCCAAGAAGACACAAACGGTCGGAAAAACCAGTACTATAAAAACCATGGACTCAATGATTCCACTATAAACGGAAAAATGGACAATCTCAAAATTATACAATGGAATATTCAAGGATTCAAAAGCAAAGCACAAACACTCAGAGCAGTGCTTCTCAAGGATAGCATTGATATTGTTCTACTCCAAGAAACACTCACCAGGACTGCCAGATTTATCAATATCCCAGGATACCAAGGATTCCACTGCCCTATGGCACAAGGTGGCACCAGAGGCATTATAATTCTAGTCAGAAATCATATCAATGCCACGGCAATCATAGACCTGCCCAACTGTGGCGAGAACGTCGAAATTATGAGAGTTAAGCTCACTATGAGGAACTCAACGCTGTCCATTTTCCATGTATACAAGAGCCAGAGAGAACATGACATGGATCTCTCAACAGTCTTTGAAATAGCAGTCACTACACCTACTATCATCTCTGGTGACTTCAACGCTCATAGTGAATTACTTCTTGATTCACCAAGAACCGACGCCAACGGAAGACATATTGAACATCTTTTGGATGAAGTGCCAGAAATCAGTCTGCTTAATTCGACGGAACCAACCCACACTGGTGGGGGAAAGTTGGATCTCACGTTTGTTTCTACCAGTATTTATGAGTTGTCATTGGTCAGTGGATCCTGTTCTGACTAGTGTCCACTTTGCTACAAAAACAGTTATTAACATAGCACTACCTCCTAGACCTCCAGGTCCCGAGCCCGGATGGGACTTTATCAAAGCAGATTGGACGAAGTTTCAGGAAGCTCTCGAAATTTGGCACCAAAACTACACTCCTCCTGACAACACCGAAGAAATGGAAAAAGATTTAGTAAATGCAATACATAGAGCAGCAAATCACGCCATCCCCAAGAGGAAAACAATTACCCAACAACACAAGGACCATTGGTATTACTGTGATAGGATCAAAGAGCTACATAACAGACTAAATCGTGCACGAAAAAATAGATGATGCTTTAGCCTTACCTGACGAACTAGACCAACCTTTCAACCTAAAAGAACTCAGAAGTGCTACAAAGAAAACTAAAAATACAGCTCCAGGCGAGGACAAAATCACTTACAACATGCTAGACAAGCTAGGAGAAAAGGGTGAAGAAGCCTTCTTGAATCTCATCAACAGGGTATGGGTGACAAGAACTCGACCACTCTCTTGGAACAGTGCAATTATAGTTCCCATTCCAAAACCTAAAGACCCAGGAAATCCAAGACCCATCTCATTAACAAGAGATGACCAAAACTGCAGAAAGAATGGCCCTTAATCGAATTGAATGGAAAGCCAATCCACTACACCAAAATATGTTTGCTTACAGAAAAGGTGTTGGAACCACAGAATGCCTTACCTCCCTCCTGGATAAAATCAATGACAAACCTGGAATCCTTATTTTTCTAGACCTTGAAAAAGCCTTCGAGTTAGCCAGTGCTCCAGCTACACTGTGCTGCCTTGTGGATAAGGAAATCAAAGGACACGCTCTTGCTTTTGCCAAAGGAAGCCTGCTTAACCGAGAAGCTAAAGTCAAATTCCAAGGAAAAACATCGACCTCAAAGAGGCTGGAAAATGGAACTCCGCAGGAAGGAATACTAAGCCCCTTTATCTTCAACTGTCTCATGGAACAATTCATGAAGCTCAAGCTACCAAAAGCCAAACTTCTTAACTATGCAGACGACTTAGTGGTCATCATCAATGGCAAATGTGCAAGGAACCATGCACAAAAATGCCTAGATATTATCAGCAAGGAAGCGGAACGCATAGCAGTGAAAATAAACAGCAATAAAACAAAAGCTATGGCCGTTAAAATGAGAACTCAAGATATCAGACTGGCAATACAAGGACAAGAAATTGAGTGGGTTACCTCTTTTCAATACCTAGGAGTCATAATAGACAACCAGTTGAAATTGACTCAAGAAATTGAATATCTTCGGCAATGCTGAAAAGGCCAGAAATTCAGCTTTGCGCTCTCTGACCAGTCTTAGAGAGGGTGCATCTCTACCAGTACTCAAAATGTACTACGTTCAAGCAGTTAGGTCACTCATCGACTATGCTGCTCCTGCTCTTATATTCCTCAGTGATAACCAATCGGGGAAACTGGAAGTGTCTCAAAATGATGCTCTGAGAAAAATGCTGGGAACACCTATATGGACGCGTAGAGAGAACCTTAGAATGGAAACAAATTTACCAGCATTAGAAAACAGGATGAAACAAAGGATAGCCACCATAATAGGAAAACTTACTGGAACAACCGCCAGGCTGTCAATCAAAGACAGCATACAGAGATCATTTCAGAAAAACCTACAGTATAGAACAAGCTCATGGATGGATAATGTGGTCAAGATTTTAGAGAAAATGGACATGAAATGGACCATTAAAAACAAAGGGGAAGATAGACCATATCAACACTTTCGACAGGCTCCTCCATGGGAAGAATCCACTCTAAAGATAATCATTGAAAGATTATCAGTTAAAAAATCAGCATGTGACCCGCAGAGGCTCAAGGAAGTAATAGAGCAACAAATGGAAACTATCTCTAGACCCACAACGACTCACATCTTCACAGACGGATCAGTTGATCAAGAAAAAGGTTCTGCTGGGGCAGCAGTTTACACTAACAACCATGAAGCTTACTGGAGCATGAATAGTGGGTGCTCAACATTGCAAACAGAATTATATGCCCTGAAGGAGGCAATAAACTATACAATTGAGAATAATTTACATGATGTCATCATTCATACAGACTCTAAATCTTCGCTCCAGGCATTGTTATCCAGTCAGCACAGAGATAATATACAACTCCTCACAGAAATTCAACATATAGGAAAAGATGCCCATAATCGAGGGCTGTCAATCACCCTAAATTGGATACCAAGTCACATTGGCATAGAGGGTAATGAAAAGGCAGACTCACTAGCAAAAACTGCCACTGCTCTACCTGTTGTACAGGTTCAAATACCTCCAAGTTTCTCACAGATAAAGGAGCAAATCAAGAAGAAAATATTCTCAAATATCAAAAGTCGCCACAGAGCCAAAGTAGCGGAAGGAAGATCCACTGCGATATGGTATGAACAAGCCAATGGTTAATCCTCTTTCAAGCCTGGCAAAAAGATATCCAGAGACATTGCAGTAGCCATACACAGACTCAGAATTGGGTACAAGTGCTGCTGGGAGGTAATGAACCCAATAGTTAAAGAGTGTCACATCTGTGAAACTGAAGCAGAGACGCCACTATTGCACTACTTACTGGAATGTGAAGCTACTGAATCCCTGCGCATCAAACTCAACATTAATCCAACGACAGCAGCTGCATTAGATGAACATTCCACCGCGACTACAATGATTATTTTATTCCATATTTCTTTTATGGAAGAAATGAAATGTATGCTCGTGATGGGGTGCATCTATCGAGAGCTGGGGTTGTTGCTGTTGCGAACTCGTTGGAAGAAGTGGTTAGAGGTATTTGTTTGGGTTTAAACTGTTAGTAGATCGAGGTATGGGAATTGATTTGGAGGAAGGAGGTAATAAAAGTATGTGTTTGTGGGAGAAAGGAATTGGCAAAATGACCAGGGAAAGAGAAGGGCCTCAAAATAACAATTCACTTAGGGTATATTACACTAACAGTAGAAGTCTAAGAAATAAAATTAACGAATTAAATGCTCTTGTCTGCACAGAAAAAATAGATATTATTACACTTACCGAAACGTGGATGAATGTAGAAAATAGCGAACTATTAGCTGAATATCAAATAAATGAATTTAAACTATTTCACTCAGATAGATATATTAGACGAGGAGGTGGAGTAGCCATATATGTTAGGGACAACTTGAAATGTAGTCTCAAAGAGGGAATCAAAACTGAGACACACACAGAAACTATTTGGATAGAATTAAACGAAAAAGCTAATAATATTATAATAGGAGTTATATATAGGCCACCAAATTTAGACAGAATGGAAGCAAAGCACCTATGGGATGAAATATCTAGAGCATCTAGATCTAACAGTATGTATGTCATGGGTGACTAATTTTAGCGGAATAAACTGGTTGAACAAAACAGGGAATAGTTAAGCAGAAGATTTTCTAGAATTAATTGACGATTGCTGTCTTACGCAACACATTAAGGAACCAACACGGGAAAATAATATTTTAGATTTAGTGTTAACTAACAGGGAAACACAAATTAATGACATCGAAATAGGGAGTGAGCTAGGGAACAGTGATCACAAAGAAATCAGATTTAGCATAGAATGGAATAGACCTGTAGGAGAAAACTCTGTTAAAGTGCCAGATTTTCGAAAAGCTGATTTTAATAGCCTAAGAAATTTTTTGGGTCAAATTGATTGGAAAGTCTTGGGTATGAGGTGGGGGCCGGTCTTGGAGCGAGACATGAACCCAGCGATAGGTGACTTAAATATGGATTTCGATGTGGATTCAATATATAACTTATTTAAGAATATTCTAAACAAAGCACAGGAACGTAGTATACCATACAAATTGAATAGATCGAATACTACTGACCCAAAGTGGATAACAAAGAATTTGAAGTACCTTATAGGTAAAAAGAGAGCTTGGTACAAAAGGATTAAAAATGGGGAGGTCACTTTAGAACAGGAATTCGTACAACTGGTTAGAAATGTTAAAAAAAGAGATAAGGAAAGCAAAAAGAAACTATGAAGTTCGCATAGCAGGGCAAGCAAAGACAAATCCTAAAGGTTTTTTTCAGTTATATCGTACTAAGACTAGGGAAAGGATAGGTCCATTAAAAACTGAGACAGGTCAAATAACAGATAGTGATGAAGAGATGAGTAGTATTTTTAATAAATATTTTGTATCTGTATTTACTAAAGAGGAACTTAACAATATGCCTTCAGCCGAACAAGTCCATGTGGGTGGGGACGAGGACAGGTTGACGAGTTTAGCAGTTACCAGGGAGGATGTTCTTAAACAAATAGTAAAACTCAAACAAAACAAATCCCCAGGGCCGGATGAAGTGTTTGCCAGGGTGCTTAAAGAATGCAAAGAGGAGCTTTGTGACCCACTGTCAACCATATTTAATAAATCAATAGAGTCAGGCAGAGTGCCAGAGTTTTGGAAAGTTGCTAATGTGATACCAGTTTTTAAGAAAGGAGATAGATCACTTGCGTCTAACTATCGACCAATTAGCCTAACGTCTATTGTGGGAAAGTTACTCGAATCTATAATAGCAAATAATATTCGTCTTCATCTTGAAAAACATAAATTAATAATTGAGTCGCAACATGGTTTTATAAATGGCCGTTCATATTTAACAAATTTGTTATCTTTTTATTGTAGCATAGTTGAGACAGTTGATAGTGGTAAGGATTGTGATATTGTGTACCTTGACTTTAGCAAAGCTTTTGATACAGTGCCACATGAAAGACTGATTAAAAAGGTAGAGTCTCATGGTATTGGGGGTGCTATATTAAGCTGGATTAGGGCATGGCTATACCAAAGGAAACAGAGAGTTGGTATAAATGGAATCAAGTCAGAGTGGGAAAATGTTGTAAGTGGAGTGCCTCAAGGCTCTGTCCTGGGACAGAGCTCTGTTAATCTTACTTCATATGAAAGATTTCTAATTTGGGGAATTAACTTAGTCATCCTACGCTGGACACGTTCAAGTGAATTTATATCCTTTCTATAATATGACGACCAAAACTGAACTGCATAATCTAAATGGGGCCTAACTAGTGATAGATATAGCTTGAGAACCACACCAGGTGTCTTGTTACTAACGCTGCGATTAATAAATCCAAGTGTCCGATTCGCCTTATTACGAACATTTATGCATTGATCCTTTTGTTTTAAATTCTTACTAATCATAACTCCCAGATCCCTTTCGCAATCCGACTTCACAATCTCAACACCATCTAGCTCGTATCTTGTAACCCTATCATCATTACCTAACCTCAGAACTTTACATTTATCAGCATTAAACTGCATTTGCCAATCCTTTGACCATTTCAAAACCCTATCTAGATCAACTTGAAGTGATAGTGAGTCCTCCTCCGAATTAATTTCCCTACCGATTTTCGTATCATCGGCAAATTTGCAAATGTTGCTACTCAAACCTGAATCTAAATCATTTATATATATTATAAACAACAGAGGACCCAGGACAGAGCCTTGAGGCACCCCACTTACAACATTTTCCCACTCTGACTTGACTCCATTTATACTAACTCTCTGTTTCCTTTGGTATAGTCATGCCCTAATCCAGTTTAATATAGCACCCCCAATACCATGAGCCTCTATCTTTTTAATCAGTCTTTCATGTGGCACTGTATCAAAAGCTTTGCTAAAGTCAAGGTACACAACATCACAATCCTTACCACTATCAACTGCCTCAACTATGCTAGAATAAAAAGATAACAAATTTGTTAAACATGAACGGCCATTTATAAAACCATGTTGCGACTCAATTATTAATTTATGTTTTTCAAGATGAAGACGAATTTTATTTGCTATTATAGATTCGAGTAACTTTCCCACAATAGACGTTAGGCTAATTGGTCGATAGTTAGACGCAAGTGATCTATCTCCTTTCTTAAAAACTGGTATCACTTTAGCAACTTTCCAAAACTCTGGCACTCTGCCTGACTCTATTGATTTATTAAATATGGTTGATAGTGGGTCACAAAGCTCCTCTTTGCATTCTTTAAGCACCCTGGCAAACACTTCATCCGGCCCTGGGGATTTGTTTGGTTTGAGTTTTACTATTTGTTTAAGAACATCCTCCCTGGTAACTGTTAAACTCGTCAACCTGTCCTCGTCCCCACCCACATAGACTTGTTCGGCTGAAGGCATATTGTTAAGTTCCTCTTTAGTAAATTCAGATAAAAAAAAAATAAAAATACTACTCATCTCTTCATCACTATCTGTTATTTGACCTGTCTCAGTTTTTAATGGACCTATCCTTTCCCTAGTCTTTTACGATATAACTGAAAAAAACCTTTAGGATTTGTCTTTGCTTGCCCTGCTATGTGAACTTCATAGTTTCTTTTTGCTTTCCTTATCTCTTTTTTAACATTTCAAACCAGTTGCACGAATTCCTGTTCTAAAGTGACCTTCCCATTTTTAATCCTTTTGTACCAAGCTCTCTTTTTACCTATAAGGTTCTTCAAATTCTTTGTTATCCACTTTGGGTCATTAGTATTCAATCTATTCAATTTGTATGGTATACTACGTTCCTGTGCTTTGTTTAGAATATTCTTAAATAATTTATATATTGAATTCACATCGAAATCCCCATTTACGTCACCTATCGCTGGGTTCATGTCTCGCTCCAAGACCGGCCCCCACCCCATACCCAAGACTTTCCAATCAATTTGACCCAAAGAATTTTTTAGGCTATTAAAATCAGCTTTTCGAAAATCTGGCACTTTAACAGAATTTTCTCCTACAGGTCTATTCCATTCTATGCTAAATCTGATTTCTTTGTGATCACTGTTCCCTAGCTCACTCCCTATTTCGATGTCATTAATTTGTGTTTCCCTATTAGTTAACACTAAATCTAAAATATTATTTTCCCGTGTTGGTTCCTTAATGTGTTGCGTAAGAAAGCAATCGTCAATTAATTCTAGAAAATCTTCTGCTTCACTATTCCCTGTTTTGTTCAACCAGTTTATTCCACTAAAATTAAAGTCACCCATGACGTAAATACTGTTAGATCTAGATGCCCTAGATATTTCATCCCATAGATGCTTTGCTTCCATTCTGTCTAAATTTGGTGGCCTATATATAACTCCTATTACAATATTATTTGCTTTTTCGTATAATTCTATCCAAATAGTTTCTGAGTGTGGCTCAGTTTTGATTCCTTCTTTGAGACTACATTTCAAATTGTCCCTAACATATATGGCTACTCCCCCTCCTCGTCTAATATATCTATCTGTGTGAAATAGTTTAAATCCATTTATTTGATATTCAGCGAATAGTTCTCTATTTTCTTCATTCATCCACGTTTCGGTGAGTGCAATAATATCTATTTTTTCTATGATGACAAGAGCATTTAATTCGTTAATTTTATTTCTTAGACTTCTACTGTTTGTGTAATATACCCTAAGTGAATTGTTATTTTGAGGCCCTTCTCTTTCCCTGATCATTTTGCCAATTCCTTTCTCCCACAAACAAATACTGTTATTATCTCCTTCCTCCAAATTAATTCCCATACCTCTATCTACTAACAGTTTAAATCCAAACAAACACCTGTAACCACTTCTTCCAACGAGTTCGCAACAGCAACAACCCCAGCTCTCGATAGATGCACCCCATCACGAGCATACATTTCATTTCTTCCATAGAAGTGTTCCCAGTTGTCTATGAAAGATATTGCATTTGATTTGCAATATCTTTCCAGCCGGCAATTGACACCAAGTGCCCTCGACATCCATTCATTTCCCACTCCCTTTCTTGGAAGAATGCCACATATGATCGGGATTCCTCCCCTGCTCCTAACTAATTCAATAGCTGTCCTAAATCTCTGTATTAGCTCCTCACTCCTAACTCGCCCAACATCATTACCCCCTGCACTAATACAAATAATGGGTTTGTTCCCATTTCCCGTCATAATATCATTCATATTTTCAACAATATCACCAATTCCAGCTCCCGGATAGCAAACTCTTAATCTGTTCCCCCTATCTCTGGCACAAAACGTTCTGTCTAAATACCTCACCTGGGAATCTCCCACAACCAAGATTCGCTTCTGTACCGCCTTAACTTTCTGAGGGGCCTGCGCTCCGCCGTTCCTCGCTGATTTCCTCAAATCAGATCCTATTTGCCCCCCAAAATTTCTTAGACTATTGAAATCAGCTTTTCGAAAATATTACACACTAACAGAATTTTCTCCAACAGATCTATTCCATTCTATGCTAAATCTGACTTCTTTGTGAACACTGTTCCCTTGGTCACTCCCGATTTCGATGGCATTAATATGTGTTTCCCTGTTAGTTAACAGTAAATCTAAAATATTATTTTCCCGCGTTGGTTCCTTAATGTGTTGCCTAAGAAAGCAATCGTCAATTAATTCTATAAATTCTTGTGCTTCGTTATTCTCTGTTCTGTTAATCCAGTTTATTCCACTGAAATTAAAGTCACCCATGACACAAATACTTTTAGACCTAGATGCTCTAGATATTTCATTCCATAGATGCTTTGCTTCCAATGTGTCTAAATTTGGTGGCCCATATATAACTCTTATTAAGAACATAAGAACATAAGAACAAAGGCAACTGCAGAAGGCCTATTGGCCCATACGAGGCAGCTCCTATTTATAACCACTCAATCCCATTGGGTTGTTATATAACCACCTAACCTATTATAAGATTACTTGCTTTTTCGTTTAATTCTATCGAAATAGTTTCTGTGTGTTGCTCAGTTTTGATTCCCTCTTTGAGACTACATTTCAAATTATCCCTAACATATATGGCTACTCCCCCTTCTCGTCTTATATCTATCTGTGTGAAATAGTTTAAATCCATTTTTATTATATTCAGCTAATAGTTCTCTAATTTCTACATTCATCCACGTTTCGATAAGTGCAATAATATATATTTTTTCTGTACAAACAAGAGCATTTAATTCATTTATTTTGTTTCTTAGACTTCTACTGTTAGTGTAATATACCCTAAGTGTATTGTTATTCAACAAGTTCGCAACAACAACAACCCCAGCCCTCAATAGATGCACCCCATCCCGAGCATACATTTCGTTTCTTTCATAGAAGTGTTCCCAGTTATCTATGAAAGATAATGCATTTGATTTGCAATATCTTTCCAGCTGGCAATTGACACCAAGTGCCCTCGACAACCATTCAATTCCCACTTCCTTTCTTGGAAGAATGCCACATATGATCGGGATTCTTTCCTTGCTCCCAACTATTTCTATGGCTGTTTAATATCTCTGAATTAGTTCATCACTCCTAATTCGACCAACATCATTCCCTCCTGCGCTAATACATATAATGGAATTGTATTAGAATTGTTCTTATGTTCTTATATATAATAAACAACAGAGGTCCCAAGACAGAGCCGTCAGTCAGGTGCTGTCACAGTGAGAGGTTGTGTTAGCTGGAGCTCTGGAGTAACATTATTATTGCAATAATGGAAGGATTAGTTAATGATTTGGTGAGTTTGGTTGGAGCTCTGAGAGCAGAGATGGATTCCCTGCAGGTGGAGGTACGACGGCTGAGACTTCGAGAGGAAACGAAGGAGGAGACCAGTGTTGACGAGACCTCATTGTGGAGAGTAGTGAAAGACAGGGGTCTTAAGAAGACCTTGACAAGGCTGCCTACAGACGCCCTAAGGACGGCAAATTCATTTGCCGTGTTGGAGGATGAGTGCTGTAGTGCGCCTGCAGCGAGGAAATCAGCGAGGAACGGCGGAGCGCAGGCCCCTCAGGCTGCTCAGAAAGTTAGGGCGGTACCGAAGCGAATTTTGGTTGTGGGAGATTCCCAGGTGAGGAATTTAGACAGAACGTTTTGTGCCAGAGATAGGGGGAACAGATTAAGGGTTTGCTATCCGGGAGCTAGAATTGGTGATATTGTTGAAAACATGAATGATATTATGACGGAAAATGGGAACAAACCCATTATTTGTATTAGTGCAGGGGGTAATGATGCTAGGCGAGTTAGGAGTGAGGAACTAATACAGAGATTTAGGATAGCCATTGAATTAGTTAGGAGCAAGGGAGGAATCTCGAACATATGTGGCATTCTTCCAAGAAAGGGAGTGGGAAATGAATGGATGTCGAGGGCACTTGGTGTCAATTGCCGGCTGGAAAGATATTGCAAATCAAATGCAATATCTTTCATAGACAACTGGGAACGCTTCTATGGAAGAAATGAAATGTATGCTCGTGATGGGGTGCATCTATCGAGGGCTGGGGTTGTTGCTGTTGCGAACTCGTTGGAAACAGTGGTTAGAGGTGTTTGTTTGGGTTTAAACTGTTAGTAGATAGTGGTATGGGAATTGATTTGGAGGAAGGAGGTAATAAAAGTATGAGTTCGTGGGAGAAAAGAATTGGCAAAATGATCAGGGAAAGAAAAGGGCCTCAAAATATCAATTCACTTAGGATATATTACACTAACAGTAGAAGTCTAATAAATAAAATTAATGAATTAAATGCTCTTGTCTGCACAGAAAAAATAGATATTATTGCACTTACCGAAACGTTGATGAACGTAGAAAATAGAGAACTATTAGGTGAATATCAGATAATTGGATTTAAACTATTTCACACAGATAGATATATTAGACGAGGAGGGGGAGTAGCCATATATGTTAGGGACAATTTGAAATGTAGTCTCAAAGAGGGAATCAAATCTGAGCCACACACAGAAACTATTAGGATAGAATTAAACGAAAAAGCAAATAATATTATAATAGGAGTTATATATAGGCCACCAAATTTAGACAGAATGGAAACAAAGCATCTATGGAATGAAATATCTAGAGTATCTAGATCTAACAGTATTTATGTCATGGGTGACTTTAATTTTAGTGGATTAAAATGGGTGAACAAAACAGGTAATAGTGAAGCAGAAGATTTTCTAGAATTAATTGATGATTGCTTTCTTACACAACACATTAAGGAACCAACGCGGGAAAATAATATTTGAGATTTAGTGTTAAATAACAGAGAAACACAAATTAATGACATCGAAATAGGGAGTGAGCTAGGGAACAGTGATCACAAAGTAATCAGATTTAGCATAGAATGGAATAGACCTGTAGGAGAAAATTCTGTCAAAGTGCCAGATTTTCGAAAAGCTGATTTTAATAGCCTAAGAATTTTTTTGGGTCAAATAGATTGGAAACTCTTGGGTATGGGGTGGGGCCGGTCTTAGAGCGAGACATGAACCCAGCGAGAGGTGACGTAAAAGGGGATTTCGATGTGGATTTAATATATAACTTATTTAAGAATATTCTAAACAAAGCACAGGAACGTAGTATACCATACAAATTGAATAGATCGAATACTAATGACCCAAAGTGGATAACAAATAATTTGAAGAACCTTATAGGTAAAAAGAGAGCTTGGTACAAAAGGATTAAGAATTGGGAAGTCAGGTTAGAACTGGAATTCATACAACTGGTTAGAAATGTTAAAAAAGAGATTAGGAAAGCAAAAAGAAACTATGAAGTTCGCATAGCAGAGCAAGCAAAGTCAAATCCTAAAGGGTTTTTTCAGATATATCGAACTAAAACTAGGGAAAGGATAGGTCCATTGAAATCTGAGACAGGTCAAATAACAGATAGTGATGAAGAGATGAGTAGTATTTTTAATAAATATTTTGTATCTGTATTTACTAAAGAAGAACTTAACAATATGCCTTCAGCCGAACAAGTCTATGTGGGTGGGGACGAGGACAGGTTGACGAGTTTAACAGTTACCAGGGAGGATGTCCTTAAACAAATAGTAAAACTCAAACCAAACAAATCCCCAGGGCCGGATGAAGTGTTTGCCAGGGTGCTTGAAGAATGCAAAGAGGAGCTTTGTGACCCACTGTCAACCATATTTAATAAATCAATAGAGTCAGGCAGAGTGCCAGAGTTTTGAAAAGTTGCTAATGTGATACCAGTTTTTAAGAAAGGAGATAGATCACTTGCGTCTAACTATCGACCAATTAGCCTAACGTGTATTGTGGGAAAGTTACTCGAATCTATAATAGCAAATAAAATTCATCTTCATCTTGAAAAACATAAATTAATGATTGAGTCGCAACATGGTTTAATAAATGGCCGTTCATGTTTAACAAATTTGTTATCTTTTTATTCTAGCATTGTTGAGGCAGTTGATAGTGGTAAGGATTGCGATGTTGTGTACCTTGACTTTAGCAAAGCTTTTGATACAGTGCCACATGAAAGACTGATTAATAAGATAGAGTCTCATGGTATTGGGGGTCCTATATTAAGCTGGATTAGGGCATGGCTATACCAAAGGAAACAGAGAGTTAGTATAAATGGAGTCGTCAGAGTGGGAAAATGTTGTAAGTGGGGTGCCTCAGGGCTCTGTCCTGGGACCTCTGTTGTTTATAATATATATAAATGATTTAGATTCAGGTTTGAGTAGCAACATTTGCAAATTTGCCGATGATACGAAAATCGGTAGGGAAATTAATTCGGAGGAGGACTCACTATCACTTCAAGTTGATCTAGATAGGGTTTTGAAATGGTCGAAGGATTGGCAGATGCAGTTTAATGCTGATAAATGTAAAGTTCTGAGGTTAGGTAATGATGATAGGGTTACAAGATATGAGCTAGATGGTGTTGAGATTGCGAAGTCGAATTGCGAAAGGGATCTGGGAGTTATGATTAGTAGAATTTAAAACAAAAGGATCAATGCATAAATGTTCGTAATAAGGCAAATCGGACACTCGGAATTATTAATCGCAGCGTTAGTAACAAGACACCTGGTGTGGTTCTCAATCTATATCTTGCTCTAGTTAGGCCCCATTTAGATTATGCAGTTCAGTTTTGGTCGCCATATTATAGAGTGGATATAAATTCACTTACATAAGAACATAACATAGAAGTAACGAAGGAGGAGACCAGCAGTAAAGGGACCTCGTCTTGGAGAGTTGCGAAAGACAGGGGCCTTAAGAAGACTTTGATAAAGCCGCCTTCAAACGCCATAGCAACTTCAAATTCATTTGACGTTTTGGAGGACGAGTGCTGTGGAGAGACTGTGGATCGCGCAAAAGGGAAAGCAACGAAGAGAAAGGAAGCGCAGGCCCCTCAGAAAGTAAAGGAAGTACCTAAGCAAACATTAGTTGTGGGAGATTCCCAGATAAGGTATTTGGATAGAACGTTTTGTGCTAGAGATAGGGGGAACAGGTTAAGGGTTTGCTATCCCGGAGCTGGCATTGGTGATATTATAAACAACATGAATGATATTATGGCTGGTAATGGGAACAATCCCATTATTTGCATTAGCGTGGGAGGAAATGATGTTGGTCGAGTCAGGAGTGAGGAACTGATTCAGAGGTATAAAACAGCCATAGAGTTAGTTAGGAGCAAGGGAGGAATCCCGATCATATGTGGCATTCTTCCAAGAAAGGGAGTGGGAAATGAATGGATATCGAGGGCACTTGGTGTCAATTGCCGGCTGGAAAGATATTGCAAATCAAATGCAATATCTTTCATAGACAACTGGGAACACTTCTATGGAAGAAATGAAATGTATGCTCGTGATGGGGTGCATCTATCGAGAGCTGGGGTTGTTGCTGTTGCGAACTCGCTAGAAGAAGTGGTTAGAGGTGTTTGTTTGGGTTTAAACTGTTAGTAGATAGAGGTATGGGAATTGATTTGGAGGAAGGAGGTAATAAAAGTATGTGTTTGTGGGAGAAAGGAATTGGCAAAACGATCAGGGAAAGAGAAGGTCCGCAAAATAACAATTCACTTAGGGTATATTACACAAACAGTCGAAGTCTAAGAAACAAAATTAACGAATTAAATGCTCTTGTCTGCACAGAAAAAATAGATATTATTGCACTTACCGAAACGTGGATGAATGTAGAAAATAGAGAACTATTAGCTGAATATCAAATATATGGATTTAAACTATTTCACACAGATAGATATATTAGACGAGGAGGTGGAGTAGCCATATATGTTAGGGACAATTTGAAATGTAGTCTCAAAGAGGGAATCAAAACAGAGCCACACACAGAAACTATTTGGATTGAATTAAACGAAAAAGCTAATAATATTATAATAGGAGTAATATATAGGCCACCAAATTTAGACAGAATGGAAGCAAAGCATCTATGGGATGAAATATCTAGAGCATCTAGATCTAACAGTATTTATGTCATGGGTGACTTTAATTTTAGCGGAATAAACTGGTTGAACAAAACAGGGAATAGTGAAGCAGAAGATTTTCTAGAATTAATTGACGATTGCTTTCTTACGCAACACATTAAGGAACCAACACGGGAAAATAATATTTTAGATTTAGTGTTGACTAACAGGGAAACGCAAATTAATGACATCGAAATAGGGAGTGAGCTAGGGAGCAGTGATCACAAAGAAATCAGATTTAGCATAGAATGGAATAGACCAGTAGGAGAAAATTCTGTTAAAGTGCCAGATTTTCGAAAAGCTGATTTTAATAGCCTAAGAAATTTTTTGGGTCAAATTGATTGGAAAGGCTTGGGTATGGGGTGTGGGCCGGTCTTGGAGCGAGACATGAACCCAGCGATAGGTGACTTAAATGGGGATTTCGATGTGGATTCAATATATAACTCATTTAAGAATATTCTAAACAAAGCACAGGAACGTAGTATACCATACAAATTGAATAGATCGTATACTAATGACCCAAAGTGGATAACAAAGAATTTGAAGAACCTTATAGGTAAAAAGAGAGCTTGGTACAAAAGGATTAAAAATGGGGAGGTCACTTTAGAACAGGAATTCGTACAACTGGTTAGAAATGTTAAATAAGAGATAAGGAAAGCAAAAAGAAACTATGAAGTTCGCATAGCAGGGCAAGCAAAGACAAATCCTAAAGGGTTTTTTCAGTTATATCGTACTAAGACTAGGGAAAGGATAGGTCCATTAAAAACTGAGACAGGTCAAATAACAGATAGTGATGAAGAGATGAGTAGTATTTTTAATAAATATTTTGTATCTGTATTTACTAAAGAGGAACTTAACAATATGCCTTCAGCCGAACAAGTCTATGTGGGTGGGGACGAGGACAGGTTGACGAGTTTAGCAGTTACCAGGGAGGATGTTCTTAAACAAATAGTAAAACTCAAACCAAACAAATCCCCAGGGCCGGATGAAGTGTTTGCTAGGGTGCTTAAAGAATGCAAAGAGGAGCTTTGTGACCCACTGTCAACCATATTTAATAAATCAATAGAGTCAGGCAGAGTGCCAGAGTTTTGGAAAGTTGCTAATGTGATACCAGTTTTTAAGAAAGGAGATAGATCACTTGCGTCTAACTATCGACCAATTAGCCTAACGTCTATTGTGGGAAAGTTACTCGAATCTATAATAGCAAATAAAATTCGTCTTCATCTTGAAAAACATAAATTAATAATTGAGTCGCAACATGGTTTTATAAATGGCCGTTCATGTTTAACAAATTTGTTATCTTTTTATTCTAGCATTGTTGAGGCAGTTGATAGTGGTAAGGATTGCGATGTTGTATACCTTGACTTTAGCAAAGCTTTTGATACAGTGCCACATGAAAGACTGATTAAAAAAAATAGAGTCTCATGGTATTGGGGGTGCTATATTAAGCTGGATTAGGGCATGGCTATACCAAAGGAAACAGAGAGTTAGTATAAATGGAATCAAGTCAGAGTGGGAAAATGTTGTAAGTGGAGTGCCTCAAGGCTCTGTCCTGGGACCTCTGTTGTTTATAATATATATAAATGATTTAGATTCAGGTTTGAGTAGCAACATTTGCAAATTTGCCGATGATACGAAAATCGGTAGGGAAATTAATTCGGAGGAGGACTCACTATCACTTCAAGTTGATCTAGATAGGGTTTTGAAATGGTCAAAGGATTGGCAGATGCAGTTTAATGCTGATAAATGTAAAGTTCTGAGGTTAGGTAATGATGATAGAGTTACAAGATACGAGCTAGATGGTGTTGTGATTGCGAAGTCGGATTGCGAAAGGGATCTGGGAGTTATGATTAGTAAGAATTTAAAACAAAAGGATCAATGCATAAATGTTCGTAATAAGGCAAATCGGACACTTGGATTTATTAATCGCAGCGTTAGTAACAAGACACCTGGTGTGGTTCTCAAGCTATATCTTGCTCTAGTTAGGCCCCATTTAGATTATGCAGTTCAGTTTTGGTCGCCATATTATAGAATGGATATAAATTCACTTGAACGTGTCCAGCGTAGGATGACTAAGTTAATTCCCCAAATTAGAAATCTTTCATATGAAGAAAGATTAACAAAGCTTAAGTTGCATTCACTGGAAAGGCGAAGAGTTAGGGGTGACATGATAGAGGTTTACAAGTGGATGAATGGACATAACCGGGGGGATATTAATAGGGTATTAAAAGTATCAACACAGGACAGAACACGAAACAATGGATATAAATTGGATAAGTTTAGATTTAGGAAAGACTTGGGTAAATACTGGTTCAGTAACAGGGTTGTTGATTTGTGGAACCAATTGCCGCGTAACATTGTGGAGGTGGGGTCCCTCGATTGTTTCAAGCACGGGTTGGACAAGTATATGAGTGGGATTGGGTGGTTATAGAATAGGAGCTGCCTCGTATGGGCCAATAGGCCTTCTGCAGTTACCTTTGTTCTTATGTTCTTATGTTCTTAAAACAAAAGGATCAATGCATAAATGTTCGTAATAAGGCAAATCGGACACTTGGATTTATTAATCGCAGCGTTAGTAACAAGACACCTGGTGTGGTTCTCAAGCTATATCTTGCTCTAGTTAGGCCCCATTTAGATTATGCAGTTCAGTTTTGGTCGCCATATTATAGAATGGATATAAATTCACTTGAACGTGTCCAGCGTAGGATGACTAAGTTAATTCCCCAAATTAGAAATCTTTCATATGAAGAAAGATTAACAAAGCTTAAGTTGCATTCACTGGAAAGGCGAAGAGTTAGGGGTGACATGATAGAGGTTTACAAGTGGATGAATGGACATAACCGGGGGGATATTAATAGGGTATTAAAAGTATCAACACAGGACAGAACACGAAACAATGGATATAAATTGGATAAGTTTAGATTTAGGAAAGACTTGGGTAAATACTGGTTCAGTAACAGGGTTGTTGATTTGTGGAACCAATTGCCGCGTAACATTGTGGAGGTGGGGTCCCTCGATTGTTTCAAGCACGGGTTGGACAAGTATATGAGTGGGATTGGGTGGTTATAGAATAGGAGCTGCCTCGTATGGGCCAATAGGCCTTCTGCAGTTACCTTTGTTCTTATGTTCTTATGTTCTTATAAGAACTAAGGCAACTGCAGAAGGCCTGTTGGCCCATACGATGCAGCTCCTATTTATAACCACCCAATCCCACTCATATACATGTCCAACCCATGCTTGAAACAATCGAGGGACCCCACCTCCACAATGTTACGCGGCAATTGGTTCCACAA
This sequence comes from Procambarus clarkii, assembly GCF_040958095.1. Classification (NCBI taxonomy): domain Eukaryota; kingdom Metazoa; phylum Arthropoda; class Malacostraca; order Decapoda; family Cambaridae; genus Procambarus; species Procambarus clarkii. The sequence continues at coordinate 44,264,274 of NC_091180.1, read as the reverse complement.
ATCAACAACCCTGTTACTGAACCAGTATTTACCCAAGTCTTTCCTAAATCTAAACTTATCCAATTTATACTCATTGTTTCGTGTTCTGTCTTGTGTTGATACTTTTAATACCCTAATATCCCCTTTGTTATGTCCATTCACCCACTTGTAAACCTCTATCATGTCCCCCCTAACTCTTCGCCTTTCCAGTGAATGCAACTTAAGCTTTGTTAATCTTTCTTCATATGAAAGATTTCTAATTTGGGGAATTAACTTAGTCATCCTACGCTGGACACGTTCAAGTGAATTTATATCCATTCTATAATATGGCGACCAAAACTGAACTGCATAATCTAAATGGGGCCTAACTAGCGCAAGATATAGCTTGAGAACCACACCAGGTGTCTTGTTACTAACGCTGCGATTAATAAATCCATTTGTCCGATTTGCCTTATTATGAACATTTATGCATTGATCCTTTTGTTTTAAATTCTTACTAATCATAACTCCCAGATCCCTTTCGCAATTCGACTTCCCAATCTCAACACCATCTAGCTCGTATCTTGTAACCCTATCATCATTACCTAACCTCAGAACTTTACATTTATCAGCATTAAACTGCATCTGCCAATCCTTCGACCATTTCAAAACCCTATCTAGATCAACTTGAAGTGATAGTGAGTCCTCCTCCGAATTAATTTCCCTACCGATTTTCGTATCATCGGCAAATTTGCAAATGTTGCTACTCAAACCTGAATCTAAATCATTTATATATACTATAAACAACAGAGGTCCCAGGACAGAGCCCTGAGGCACCCCACTTACAACATTTTCCCACTCTGACTTGACTCCATTTATACTAACTCTCTGTTTCCTTTGGTATAGCCATGCCCTAATCCAGCTTAATATTGCACCCCCAATACCATGAGACTCTAACTTTTTAATCAGTCATTCATGTGGCACTGTATCAAAAGCTTTGCTAAAGTCAAGGTATACAACATCGCAATCCTTACCACTATCAACTGCCTCAACAATGCTAGAATAAAAAGATAACAAATTTGTTAAACATGAACGGCCATTTATAAAACCATGTTGCGACTCAATTATTAATTTATGTTTTTCAAGATGAATACGAATTGTATTTGCTATTATAGATTCGAGTAACTTTCCCACAATAGACGTTAGGCTAATTGGTCGATAGTTAGACGCAAGTGATCTATCTCCTTTCTTAAAAACTGGTATCACATTAGCAACTTTCCAAAACTCTGGCACTCTGCCTGACTCTATTGATTTATTAAATATGGTTGACAGTGGGTCACAAAGCTCCTCTTTGCATTCTTTAAGCACCCTGGCAAACACTTCATCCGGCCCTGGGGATTTGTTTGGTTTGAGTTTTACTATTTGTTTAAGAACATCCTCCCTGGTAACTGTTAAACTCGTCAACCTGTCCTCGTCCCCACCCACATAGACTTGTTCGGCTGAAGGCATATTGTTAAGTTCCTCTTTAGTAAATACAGATACAAAATATTTATTAAAAATACTACTCATCTCTTCATCACTGTCTGTTATTTGACCTGTCTCAGTTTTTAATGGACCTATCCTTTTCCTAGTCTTAGTACGATATAACTGAAAAAACCCTTTAGGAATTGTCTTTGCTTGCCCTGCTATGCGAACTTCATAGTTTCTTTTTGCTTTCCTTATCTCTTTTTTAACATTTCTAACCAGTTGTACGAATTCCTGTTCTAAAGTGACCTCCCCATTTTTAATCCTTTTGTACCAAGCTCTCTTTTTACCTATAAGGTTCTTCAAATTCTTTGTTATCCACTTTGGGTCATTGGTATTCGATCTATTCAATTTGTATAGTATACTACGTTCCTGTGCTTTGTTTAGAATATTCTTAAATAAGTTATATATTGAATCCACATCGAAACCCTCATTTACGTCACCTATTGCTGGGTTCATGTCTCGCTCCAAGACCGGCCCCCACCCCATAGCCAAGACAATTTGACCCAAAAAATTTCTAAGGCTATTAAAATCAGCTTTTCGAAAATCTGGCACTTTAACAGAATTTTCTCCTACAGGTCTATTCCATTCTATGCTAAATCTGATTTCTTTGTGATCACTGTTCCCTAGCTCACTCCCTATTTCGATGTCATTAATTTGTGTTTCCCTGTTAGTTAACACTAAATCTAAAATATTATTTTCCCGTGTTGGTTCCTTAATGTGTTGCGTAAGAAAGCAATCGTCAATTAATTCTAGAAAATCTTCTGCTTCACTATTCCCTGTTTTGTTTAACCAGTTTATTCCACTAAAATTAAAGTCACCCATGACGTAAATACTGTTAGATCTAGATGCCGATCACATCACGATCACGATCACAGGAGTTTGCAACCTGCAGCCGTCACGGCCGGACGTGTCTCTTGTTGCTCCTCACCTGCGAGCTGCCTAGCCAACCAGATAGTGAGGGGGTGTACATCCTTCGACCTGCCCAGGAGGGTGGGTCAGCTGTATTTCCTCGGCTCGGCCCTCGCCGGTACTAGCCACACAGTACCATGGCCTACAAAGTTAAGGCACGGTTCCTAGAGAACCACGCTTTCGGACGAGAAGAAATTCTCAACGTTCTCAAAGCCACCACCAACACAGTACCAGACGACATCCAGCAGGACGACGAAGGTATCGTCCTCTCTTACTCGACCGGAGACGACCTGGAACACCTGTTCACACCTGCTGCTACATCTGCACTCTACGATGCGGATATTACCCTCATCCAACCACGACGCTTTCAAGCTGAACGAACCATCTTTGCCAGGAGAGTAAGCTCATGGATCACCGAGCACGAGGTGGACGTTATCCTGAACAGTATCAACAGGGAAAACGAAAACATGACAGCTGTCTCAGCAAAAATCATCGCCAACAACAACGACACTCGCTCCACCTTGAAAGTGACCTTCACTACAGCTGCCGCAGCGGACCAGGCCACCACCACAGGATTTAGGTGCTTAGGCATCAATACTCCACCAGCTTCAGTGCACAAGGAACGTTTTTACGAGGTAAGCCAGTGCTACAAGTGCTACCAGTACTCACACGTGACCAGGAAGTGCCCCCAAAGTGTAAACAAGTGTAGTGTCTGTGCCAAGGACCACCATTATAAACAGTGTCGCGCCGATATCACGTGTTGTGTAGTGTGCGGTGGTGACCATATTGCTATTTCTCATTTGTGTCCTGTGCGACAGGAAGAAATTAAGAAGCTCTTGACAGCTGGACGGGCTTCCGCAACTGCTCGTGCTCAGTCACCATTCAACATGCAAGCCGCCATTTTCCCGGAGCTCCCGGGGGAAGGAGTAGCCGCCCACCAACGTACCAACCAATGGGGACCCGGCATGCAGTCCCGCAGCCAACCAGCTGCCCAATCACAGACCCAGCCTCCACCTCCACCACCAGGCTCCTCCCATTCGTCGACTCAGACTTCGCCACGGCAGTTGCCGGTTACTGTCACCGACCTTAGCACTGCACATGCTCTCACGAAACTAGTGAGCGACATTACGGGTTCCAACTACCGAGAATTTGTGAGGATTCTAAATATCGTCTACAAGGCTAACGGACTCCAGACCATCATCGTACCTGACGAAGTCTTCCCCACCTCTGCCTCAGCTTCCACTTCAGTAACTGAGCCGGAAATCACTGTAAACGCTGCCGCACTTGTTGACCTACTGTCTGCCACTGTTCCACCCACCACTCCAGTTGCTGCTGACCCTACACCAGACCCAGTAGAGGCTGTTAGTCTCTCCACACAAGACAACGACCCTCCTGCTCCTGTTTATGCGTCTTACAATTGCCCTAGAGACCTGAAATTTAATATTTCTCAGAAACGTGTCACAGCTCGGGAGTGGAACATCGACTACGAAAACGGACTGAACGATGACGGAACCCGCAGAGAGTTTTGGTACGTTGAGGCTGACACAGTTCGTTACTGCACTGATGTTACCATACTCCACCCTGCCATTATTGACCCTCAATACTACGTGAAATATCCGAAACACGCCGCTATGATAAAGAAAGAAATTCAAGAACGAACGGGCAATGAACCTTCAACCCAGCAGAGTCAACCAACACCTCTTCATACCAAACCTTCAGGGACCACTGTGCTAGTCCCCGACCCTTCAAACCCATTGTCGGACGATGCTCCAGCTCCTGGTCCAGCCTCGGACATTGCTGTGAACGATACTGAACCTACTGCAGCTGCAACATCTGCTCCTGGCATGGTAGCAACCCAGAAGCCGACGACTTCTCATCCACCATCTCCTGTTACATCTCCACCCACAGTACATACATCCACTGAACCTTCTACATCTGCAGTAAGTCCTACCGCTGCTACCAAACCATCAGGAACACTACTTCCAAGACCCACATCTCCTGGTATGTACTCATCTGACTCATCAGATGAGGATGTCTCTGTGGGAACGACATCTCCACCTTCACAGAAATACAACTATTCATCTGCCGATTTTCTTTATGACGCTATTGATCCCACAGCAATGTCAACACGAAGTCGGACCGCCAAGAAAGACAAGCCGAAAACAAAGACCAAAGATCAGACCTTGCTCCCACCATCAAGAAAGAAGTAAACCAATGAAGTAATCAACCTTCAATTACCATCAACTGCCAGCTGCTTGCGTTCCTGGCCTCTGCGTGGACTGCAAATGACGCCCAACTCAATTCTACTTCCATCTACTCAAGTTCTAATCCGCGGTGGTTGGGCCACCGATCTTTCATCTCCCCTCTTCACCTCATCTCCAGATCCTTGCTCAAGATTTCTGCAACCTCGCCCCGTTCTTCCATCCCCTGCTTGCCAGCTCTATGGACTTTTTAATCCGTTTAATCTAGATGCCCTAGATATTTCATCCCATAGATGCTTTGCTTCCATTCTGTCTAAATTTGGTGGCCTATATATAACTCCTATTATAATATTATTTGCTTTTTCGTATAATTCTATCCAAATTGTTTCTGTGTGTGGCTCAGTTTTGATTCCCTCTATGAGACTACATTTCAAATTGTCCCTAACATATATGGCTACTCCCCCTCCTCGTCTAATATATCTATCTGTGTGAAATAGTTTAAATCCATATATTTGATATTCAGCTAATAGTTCTCTATTTTCTACATTCATCCACGTTTCGGTAAGTGCAATAATATCTATTTTTTCTGTGCAGACAAGAGCATTTATTTCGTTAATTTTATTTCTTAGACTTCTACTGTTAGTGTAATATACCCTAAGTGAATTGTTATTTTGAGGCCCTTCTCTTTCCCTGATCATTTTGCCAATTCCTTTCTCCCACAAACACATACTTTTATTACCTCCTTCTTCCAAATCAATTCCCATACCCCTGCCTTTGATACTGTTAATCACAACTACCTCTTACTTAAACTCCAGCATTATGGAATCCGAGGCCTTGCCCTTGACTACATCCGATCCTATCTTAGTGACAGACACCAATATGTAACCATCAATGATACAACTTCTTCCACTCTACCAATTACCGTTGGAGTGCCACAGGGCAGCATCTTAGGACCTCTTCTATTTCTTATATATATAAACGATCTGCCTAATGTCTCTAATATTCTCAAACCTATATTGTTTGCTGACGATACTACCCTTATCTACTCAAACCTCAACCCACATACACTAAATAATGTTGTGAATAATGAATTAAAAAAAGTCCACTTATGGATGTCAACGAACAAACTAACATTAAACATCGAAAAGACTTACTACATCTTATTTGGAAGCAAATCATCAAATGCAATTCAGCTACAGATAGACAACATTAACATCAGTAATAAAAATGATGGCAAGTTTCTTGGCCTATTCCTAGACAAGAGACTCAACTTCAGCACCCACATTCAACACATAACTAAGAAAGTCTCTAAGACAGTTGGTATACTCTCCAAAATCAGATATTATGTTCCTAACTCTGCTCTCCTCTCACTATATTATGCACTAATCTACCCCTATCTTAATTACGGTATCTGTGCATGGGGGTCTACCACTGCAAACCACCTTAAGCCCATCATCACACAGCAAAAATCTGCTATCAGAATAATAACTAACTCTGCTTTCAGACAACACTCAGCTCCCTTGTTTAAATCCCTAAACTTGCTAAATATTAACTCCCTCCACACATTCTCTTGTGTCAACTACATTTACAAAACCCTGTTCTTAAATGCAAACCATGCTCTGAAACTCTCCCTGGACAGATGTAATAGGACCCATTATCACCACACCAGAAATAAATATCTCTTTGATATCCCCAGGGTCAAACTTAATGTGTAAACACTCTATGCAAATTAAGGGACCTAGTCTATGGAACTCACTCCCTAGTGAATTGAAAAACTGTAAAACTTTTGCCTTATTTAAAAGCAAAACCAAAAAGTACCTAACTTCATCTATTTAGTTTCCTACACTGAGCTTTAAATTTGCTCTGTACCTAGTGTTACCCAATCTCCTAATTTTTATGTAATATCAAACAACCTTATAATTGTGTTCATTGCTGTCTTCTTTTATGTGCTAGCCATATGCTGTATTGTGACTACCAATTTTTGTCAACTACCATTCAAGCTGTCATTGCAATCAATCTTATATTGTTTCTGCTGTATTGTGCCTACCAATTTGTTGTCAACTACCATTTTAAGCTGTCATTGCAATCAATCATAGCTACCTATGTGCTTTAATATACTGTACCTATAATTTTCTTTCATCTTTTTTTTTCATTCCATGTAATCTGTTATCATTTTTTTGTCTATAAATTTTGCAAGTATTTACCTCCTTAAAATTTTCTTAGATTAAGGACCTGCCTGAAACGCTGCGCGTGCTAGTGGCTTTACAAGACTGTAATTACCATATTTGTATCCTCACATTCCTTATGTACATTCTTGTATATGCATAAATAAATAAATAAATAATAAATAAATAAATAAATCTACTAACAGTTTAAACCCAAACAAACACCTCTAACCACTTCTTCCAACGAGTTCGCAACAGCAACAACCCCAGCTCTCGATAGATGCACCCCATCACGAGCATACATTTCATTTCTTCCATAGAAGTGTTCCCAGTTGTCTATGAAAGATATTGCATTTGATTTGCAATATCTTTCCAGCCGGCAATTGACACCAAGTGCCCTCGATATCCATTCATTTCCTACTCCCTTTCTTGGAAGAATGCCACATATGATCGGGATTCCTCCCTTGCTCCTAACTAATTCAATGGCTGTCCTGAATCTCTGTATTAGTTCCTCACTCCTAACTCGTCCAACATCATTACCCCCTGCACTAATACAAATAATGGGTTTGAACATAAGAACATAAGAACATAAGAACAAAGGTAACTGCAGAAGGCCTATTGGCCCATACGAGGCAGCTCCTATTCTATAACCACCCAATCCCACTCATATACTTGTCCAACCCGTGCTTGAAACAATCGAGGGACCCCACCTCCACAATGTTACGCGGCAATTGGTTCCACAAATCAACAACCCTGTTACTGAACCAGTATTTACCCAAGTCTTTCCTAAATCTAAACTTATCCAATTTATATCCATTGTTTCGTGTTCTGTCCTATGTTGATAGTTTTAATACCCTATTAATATCCCCCCGGTTATGTCCATTCATCCACTTGTAAACCTCTATCATGTCACCCCTAACTCTTCGCCTTTCCAGTGAATGCAACTTAAGCTTTGTTAATCTTTCTTCATATGAAAGATTTCTAATTTGGGGAATTAACTTAGTCATCCTACTCTGGACACGTTCAAGTGAATTTATATCCATTCTATAATATGGCGACCAAAACTGAACTGCATAATCTAAATGGGGCCTAACTAGAGCAAGATATAGCTTGAGAACCACACCAGGTGTCTTGTTACTAACGCTGCGATTAATAAATCCAAGTGTCCGATTTGCCTTATTACGAACATTTATGCATTGATCCTTTTGTTTTAAATTCTTACTAATCATAACTCCCAGATCCCTTTCGCAATCCGACTTCGCAATCACAACACCATCTAGCTCGTATCTTGTAACTCTATCATCATTACCTAACCTCAGAACTTTACATTTATCAGCATTAAACTGCATCTGCCAATCCTTTGACCATTTCAAAACCCTATCTAGATCAACTTGAAGTGATAGTGAGTCCTCCTCCGAATTAATTTCCCTACCGATTTTCGTATCATCGGCAAATTTGCAAATGTTGCTACTCGAACCTGAATCTAAATCATTTATATATATTATAAACAACAGAGGGCCCAGGACAGAGCCTTGAGGCACTCCACTTACAACATTTTCCCACTCTGACTTGATTCCATTTATACTAACTCTCTGTTTCCTTTGGTATAGCCATGCCCTAATCCAGCTTAATATAGCACCCCCAATACCATGAGACTCTATTTTTTTAATCAGTCTTTCATGTGGTACTGTATCAAAAGCTTTGCTAAAGTCAAGGTATACAACATCGCAATCCTTACCACTATCAACTGCCTCAACAATGCTAGAATAAAAAGATAACAAATTTGTTAAACATGAACGGCCATTTATAAAACCATGTTGCGACTCAATTATTAATTTATGTTTTTCAAGATGAAGACGAATTTTATTTGCTATTATAGATTCGAGTAACTTTCCCACAATAGACGTTAGGCTAATTGGTCGATAGTTAGACGCAAGTGATCTATCTCCTTTCTTAAAAACTGGTATCACATTAGCAACTTACCAAAACTCTGGCACTCTGCCTGACTCTATTGATTTATTAAATATGGTTGACAGTGGGTCACAAAGCTCCTCTTTGCATTCTTTAAGCACCCTAGCAAACACTTCATCCGGCCCTGGGGATTTGTTTGGTTTGAGTTTTACTATTTGTTTAAGAACATCCTCCCTGGTAACTGCTAAACTCGTCAACCTGTCCTCGTCCCCACCCACATAGACTTGTTCGGCTGAAGGCATATTGTTAAGTTCTTCTTTAGTAAATACAGATACAAAATATTTATTAAAAATACTACTCATCTCTTCATCACTATCTGTTATTTGACCTGTCTCAGTTTTTAATGGACCTATCCTTTCCCTAGTCTTAGTACGATATAACTGAAAAAAACCCTTTAGGATTTGTCTTTGCTTGCCCTGCTATGCGAACTTCATAGTTTCTTTTTGCTTTCCTTATCTCTTTTTTAACATTTCTAACCAGTTGTACGAATTCCTGTTCTAAAGTGACCTCCCCATTTTTAATCCTTTTGTACCATGCTCTCTTTTTACCTATAAGGTTCTTCAAATTCTTTGTTATCCACTTTGGGTCATTAGTATACGATCTATTCAATTTGTATGGTATACTACGTTCCTGTGCTTTGTTTAGAATATTCTTAAATAAGTTATATATTGAATCCACATCGAAATCCCCATTTAAGTCACCTATCGCTGGGTTCATGTCTCGCTCCAAGACCGGCCCACACCCCATACCCAAGCCTTTCCAATCAATTTACATAAGAACATAAGAACAAAGGTAACTGCAGAAGGCCTATTGGCCCATACGAGGCAGCTCCTATTCTATAACCACCCAAACCCACTCATATACTTGTCCAACCCGTGCTTGAAACAATCGAGGGACCCCACCTCCACAATGTTACGCGGCAATTGGTTCCACAAATCAACAACCCTGTTACTGAACCAGTATTTACCCAAGTCTTTCCTAAATCTAAACTTATCCAATTTATATCCATTGTTTCGTGTTCTGTCCTGTGTTGATACTTTTAATACCCTATTAATATCCCCCCGGTTATGTCCATTCATCCACTTGTAAACCTCTATCATGTCACCCCTAACTCTTCGCCTTTCCAGTGAATGCAACTTAAGCTTTGTTAATCTTTCTTCATATGAAAGATTTCTAATTTGGGGAATTAACTTAGTCATCCTACGCTGGACACGTTCAAGTGAATTTATATCCATTCTATAATATGGCGACCAAAACTGAACTGCATAATCTAAATGGGGCCTAACTAGAGCAAGATATAGCTTGAGAACCACACCAGGTGTCTTGTTACTAACGCTGCGATTAATAAATCCAAGTGTCCGATTTGCCTTATTACGAACATTTATGCATTGATCCTTTTGTTTTAAATTCTTACTAATCATAACTCCCAGATCCCTTTCGCAATCCGACTTCGCAATCACAACACCATCTAGCTCGTATCTTGTAACTCTATCATCATTACCTAACCTCAGAACTTTACATTTATCAGCATTAAACTGCATCTGCCAATCCTTTGACCATTTCAAAACCCTATCTAGATCAACTTGAAGTGATAGTGAGTCCTCCACCGAATTAATTACCCTACCGATTTTCGTATCATCGGCAAATTTGCAAATGTTGCTACTCAAACCTGAATCTAAATCATTTATATATATTATAAACAACAGAGGTCCCAGGACAGAGCCTTGAGGCACTCCACTTACAACATTTTCCCACTCTGACTTGATTCCATTTATACTAACTCTCTGTTTCCTTTGGTATAGCCATGCCCTAATCCAGCTTAATATAGCACCCCCAATACCATGAGACTCTATTTTTTTAATCAGTCTTTCATGTGGCACTGTATCAAAAGCTTTGCTAAAGTCAAGGTATACAACATCGCAATCCTTACCACTATCAACTGCCTCAACAATGCTAGAATAAAAAGATAACAAATTTGTTAAACATGAACGGCCATTTATAAAACCATATTGCGACTCAATTATTAATTTATGTTTTTCAAGATGAAGACGAATTTTATTTGCTATTATAGATTCGAGTAACTTTCCCACAATAGACGTTAGGCTAATTGGTCGATAGTTAGACGCAAGTGATCTATCTCCTTTCTTAAAAACTGGTATCATATTAGCAACTTTCCAAAACTCTGGCACTCTGCCTGACTCTATTGATTTATTAAATATGGTTGACAGTGGGTCACAAAGCTCCTCTTTGCATTCTTTAAGCACCCTAGCAAACACTTCATCCGGCCCTGGGGATTTGTTTGGTTTGAGTTTTACTATTTGTTTAAGAACATCCTCCCTGGTAACTGCTAAACTCGTCAACCTGTCCTCGTCCCCACCCACATAGACTTGTTCGGCTGAAGGCATATTGTTAAGTTCCTCTTTAGTAAATACAGATACAAAATATTTATTAAAAATACTACTCATCTCTTCATCACTATCTGTTATTTGACCTGTCTCAGTTTTTAATGGACCTATCCTTTCCCTAGTCTTAGTACGATATAACTGAAAAAACCCTTTAGGATTTGTCTTTGCTTGCCCTGCTATGCGAACTTCATAGTTTCTTTTTGCTTTCCTTATCTCTTTTTTAACATTTCTAACCAGTTGTACGAATTCCTGTTCTAAAGTGACCTCCCCATTTTTAATCCTTTTGTACCAAGCTCTCTTTTTACCTATAAGGTTCTTCAAATTCTTTGTTATCCACTTTGGGTCATTAGTATACGATCTATTCAATTTGTATGGTATACTACGTTCCTGTGCTTTGTTTAGAATATTCTTAAATAAGTTATATATTGAATCCACATCGAAATCCCCATTTAAGTCACCTATCGCTGGGTTCATGTCTCGCTCCAAGACCGGCCCACACCCCATACCCAAGCCTTTCCAATCAATTTGACCCAAAAAATTTCTTAGGCTATTAAAATCAGCTTTTCGAAAATCTGGCACTTTAACAGAATTTTCTCCTACTGGTCTATTCCATTCTATGCTAAATCTGATTTCTTTGTGATCACTGCTCCCTAGCTCACTCCCTATTTCGATGTCATTAATTTGCGTTTCCCTGTTAGTTAACACTAAATCTAAAATATTATTTTCCCGTGTTGGTTCCTTAATGTGTTGCGTAAGAAAGCAATCGTCAATTAATTCTAGAAAATCTTCTGCTTCACTATTCCCTGTTTTGTTCAACCAGTTTATTCCGCTAAAATTAAAGTCACCCATGACATAAATACTGTTAGATCTAGATGCTCTAGATATTTCATCCCATAGATGCTTTGCTTCCATTCTGTCTAAATTTGGTGGCCTATATATTACTCCTATTATAATATTATTAGCTTTTTCGTTTAATTCAATCCAAATAGTTTCTGTGTGTGGCTCTGTTTTGATTCCCTCTTTGAGACTACATTTCAAATTGTCCCTAACATATATGGCTACTCCACCTCCTCGTCTAATATATCTATCTGTGTGAAATAGTTTAAATCCATATATTTGATATTCAGCTAATAGTTCTCTATTTTCTACATTCAGCCACGTTTCGGTAAGTGCAATAATATCTATTTTTTCTGTGCAGACAAGAGCATTTAATTCGTTAATTTTATTTCTTAGATTTGACCCAAAAAATTTCTTAGGCTATTAAAATCAGCTTTTCGAAAATCTGGCACTTTAACAGAATTTTCTCCTACTGGTCTATTCCATTCTATGCTAAATCTGATTTCTTTGTGATCACTGCTCCCTAGCTCACTCCCTATTTCGATGTCATTAATTTGCGTTTCCCTGTTAGTTAACACTAAATCTAAAATATTATTTTCCCGTGTTGGTTCCTTAATGTGTTGCGTAAGAAAGCAATCGTCAATTAATTCTAGAAAATCTTCTGCTTCACTATTCCCTGTTTTGTTCAACCAGTTTATTCCGCTAAAATTAAAGTCACCCATGACATAAATACTGTTAGATCTAGATGCTCTAGATATTTCATCCCATAGATGCTTTGCTTCCATTCTGTCTAAATTTGGTGGCCTATATATTACTCCTATTATAATATTATTAGCTTTTTCGTTTAATTCAATCCAAATAGTTTCTGAGTGTGGCTCTGTTTTGATTCCCTCTTTGAGACTACATTTCAAATTGTCCCTAACATATATGGCTACTCCACCTCCTCGTCTAATATATCTATCTGTGTGAAATAGTTTAAATCCATATATTTGATATTCAGCTAATAGTTCTCTATTTTCTACATTCATCCACGTTTCGGTAAGTGCAATAATATCTATTTTTTCTGTGCAGACAAGAGCATTTAATTCGTTAATTTTATTTCTTAGACTTCTACTGTTAGTGTAATATACCCTAAGTGAATTGTTATTTTGCGGACCTTCTCTTTCCCTGATCGTTTTGCCAATTCCTTTCTCCCACAAACACATACTTTTATTACCTCCTTCCTCCAAATCAATTCCCATACCTCTATCTACTAACAGTTTAAACCCAAACAAACACCTCTAGCCACTTCTTCTAGCGAGTTCGCAACAGCAACAACCCCAGCTCTCGATAGATGCACCCCATCACGAGCATACATTTCATTTCTTCCATAGAAGTGTTCCCAGTTGTCTATGAAAGATATTGCATTTGATTTGCAATATCTTTCCAGCCTGCAATTGACACCAAGTGCCCTCGATATCCATTCATTTCCCACTCCCTTTCTTGGAAGAATGCCACATATGATCGGGATTCCTCCCTTGCTCCTAACTAACTCTATGGCTGTTTTATACCTCTGAATCAGTTCCTCACTCCTGACTCGACCAACATCATTTCCTCCCACGCTAATGCAAATAATGGGATTGTTCCCATTACCAGCCATAATATCATTCATGTTGTTTATAATATCACCAATGCCAGCTCCGGGATAGCAAACCCTTAACCTGTTCCCCCTATCTCTAGCACAAAACGTTCTATCCAAATACCTTATCTGGGAATCTCCCACAACTAATGTTTGCTTAGGTACTTCCTTTACTTTCTGAGGGGCCTGCGCTTCCTTTCTCTTCGTTGCTTTCCCTTTTGCGCGATCCACAGTCTCTCCACAGCACTCGTCCTCCAAAACGTCAAATGAATTTGAAGTTGCTATGGCGTTTGAAGGCGGCTTTATCAAAGTCTTCTTAAGGCCCCTGTCTTTCGCAACTCTCCAAGACGAGGTCCCTTTACTGCTGGTCTCCTCCTTCGTTACTTCTCGTTGTTTTTTAAGCTGACGCACCTCCTCCCGCAGAGAGTCCAACTCTGTCCTCAGGGCTCCCACTAGAGTCACCAGGTCCTTCACTACAACTTCCATATTGCTATGATAAAATAACAACACTCAGGAGCTCCGGTTAACACAACCTCTCACTGTGACTTCACCCCAAGTTCCCATTTTGTTCCCATTTCCTGTCATAATATCATTCATGTTTCCAACAATATCACCAATTCCAGCTCCCGGATAGCAAACCCTTAATCTGTTCCCCCTATCTCTGGCACAAAACGTTCTGTCTAAATACGTCATGAACTTGAACGTGTCCAGCGTTGGATGACTAAGTTAATTCCCCAAATTAGAAATCTTTCATATGAAGAAAGATTAACAAAGCTTAAGTTGCATTCACTGGAAAGGCGAAGAGTTAGGGGTGACATGATAGAGGTTTACAAGTGGGTGAATGGACATAACAAAAGGGAAATTAATAGGGTATTAAAAGTATCAACACAAGACAGAACACGAAACAATGGGTATAAATTGGATAAGTTTAGATTTCGGAAAGACTTGGGTAAATACTGGTTCAGTAACAGGGTTGTTGATTTGTGGAACCAATTGCCGCGTAACATTGTGGAGGTGGGGTTCCGTGATTGTTTCAAGCGCGGGTTGGACATGTATATGAGTGGGATTGGGTGGTTATAAATAGGAGCTGCCTCGTATGGGCCAATAGGTCTTCTGCAGTAGCCTTTGTTCTTATGTTCTTATGTTCAAGGAATATAGAGGCTAAATCATAGTATTTGGCCTCTCGCAGTGTGTAGCTAGCAGGGTGCTACATAGCATAGTCATATCGCTAGCGATAGTGCGAAGAAACCAAAGTGGAGGTAGTGGCATCACCGGTGCATATTCCGTGTGGAGGACCGTGTACAGCGACCTGACCTGACGGCCAGGTGGGAGGACCCGCCGTGGAACTGTTGATTGTGTTTGTTGGATGGTGACTGTGATCAGTGGTACAGCAAATTAGTGAACTGTAACTCAACGATACAGTGACTGACTCCAGAGATTTGTGTAGATAGAGAAGAACCGCCATCATCAATCTACTAGCACTTAGTGAATCACCAAGTGGAAGGCGACGACGGAGCACCATCGTCAACCATACGTCATTACTCATCTAGTTGTGTGAGCGGGAGGCAGACTGGTATGTACCCCCTCTCTGGTCAATTAATCAGGTGTACAGTGTACAGTGTACAAAATATTATCAAATTCTTGTTCAGGATAGCATTTATATTTAAAATCTCAAAGTGGCTCATTTGGGTAGAAGTTAACGCTTACGGGAACTCGTGACACCCGCACGGACACGCACGCACACACACGCACGCACGCCCACATACTTATGCACGCACACACACACGCATACGCAGGCTAGAAGGGACTAGCACCTTTCGTGGAAAGGGGATAAAACCTCTCATAATTCATCCCTTCTCTTACCCCTTGATTGATTGATGAAGATTAAGCCACCCAAAAGGTGGCACGGGCATGTTGTTTTGTTGTTTAAGATTCGCTACTCAGAACAATAAGTTCCAGTAGCACGGGCTATGGTGAGCCTGTAAGTGGAGGCTCTTTGGAGCCATTATCTGTATCAGTCGCTGATACTAGAGATGTGGCGATGGATGGGGGTCTTCATGAGGGTTTTCAGCCTGGAGGGCTGGCTATACCAGATATGGAGCTGGTGGGGTTAGTGTAGACCTCTAGGTTTTCCGTTTTTTCTTTGCCTGCGACTTTAGCTGAGCAGTGCTGTCGTTAGAGTTTGGTAACGTGGCCTCCATGAGGAAGTCTTGAACCGTGTAGGTGTCGTTTTGTGATGCGGCGGTGGAGCTCCGACTATGATTTCCTCGTCTGAGGAGTCCGTAACCTCCGTAGTGGGCGTTTTTGTCTTTCGCCTCGCAGCCTTAGGTAGGTTCAGGTGTCGTTGATTAGTGGTTGTAGCTATTTCAGGAGCGCTGGTGGTGCTGTTATCCACTTCCTCGTCGAGTTGTACAACTACGAGTTGTAGTTGTACACCAGACGTCACGTCCTTCACTCACCAGACCACTCCACAAGTGAACATTTGAAATTTCATCATGGAATTCCAATTGACTTATAATCGATCCAGCAATGCTGCTCAGAGTAGGAAAAGACCATCGATAATGGACACCAGTTCCGAAAGTGACGGCGAGTGGCATCACGTGACTAAGGCTAACAGGACAAGCCACTCCATGACGACCCATCGCCCATTAATCTCTCCAGCTTCTCCAGCTCTCCCAGCGCCTCAGACTAGATCTACGTTTCCGGTCTTCAAAGTGCAGCACACGGAAGGTAAGTCTTCCTACGCTACTGTAGTGGACCTGGAAAAAGAGTACCCCCCAGCTCCAGGTCAGGGCAAAACCTAATCTCAAAGGAGAATACATTCTGAGGCCAAAAGACGAGTCGGCCGCTACGATTCTAAAAAATTACGCAAAATGTGAGGAACTGAAATCAGAGGATAAAATAAGTAAAGTCATTGTCCTCCATTATCCCTTGCATATGGCCCTTGGCCATCTCGAAAAGCTGAACTATGTGGTATCAGCAGAGAGATGCCAAGTACGAACAAAACAAGAAACTCGACAAGTCCTTCTCACAGTAAGAGGACGGATCCCGGAAAAAACTTGACCTTGGAATCTGGGGGGTGTTCCAACACAGGCCTTACACCCCAGAACCCCTAAGATGCTTTAGATGTCAGAGATTTGGGCATCACAAAGATGGCTGCCAACGCCCAGTGAGGTGCGGAGTCTGCAGCCAGTCCCATGATACAAAAACATGTATTGATAAATTCAAGGCAAACCACCCTGTTCAGGCAAAATGCCCAAATTGTTCCAAGGCACATCATGCCTGGAACTTGAAATGCCCTGAAAGGCTCAAAAGGCTTCAAACGAACCCCACCACGCCAACAGCGGAGCCGAAACCCCCACCAAAACGAATACCAGCTCCCATGCCCACTAAAACCGCGTGGGGTCTACCCATTCAGGAAGAGGGGGCACACAGCCCTTCACCATCGGCCATGGTGAAGGGTGAGAAGACAGTACAGGACAAAAAGAAAGATGGAGGACACAAGACTCATGTTCAAAGCAGTCGGCCTCCCATTTCATCCAGCAAGCACACTGGGGCCAATAGGAGTAGCAATTCCAGTGCCAAAGTTACCACCGAGAAGGGTCTAAAAGCCACTAGGCCCTCAACCTGCACAACATTAAATAGTGCTCCCACTGAACTGAACGCTCTCTGGCCAATGCTCAAAACTTTGGTCACTGAGTTAATCGAAAGTCTGCTGTCTTCACATGGAATCAAGCAAACCACAGAGACTCGGAAGACAATTGAGCACAAGCTCAAAAAATTCGAAGATGTAATATCCATACCGTCAAGACAGCAGGGCAAGAGGCACCCCAATAAAAAGCAGATAGAGTCCAGGTCGTCGGAAAGCGACATTGATGAGGCAATTTCAGGACCACTAAGAACCTATACCCCAATTGCAACTTCCATGGCGTGTTCATCAGACTCCATGGATACCACGGAATTATCAGCACATTCCAAGAACCTAGAATTCTAAAGATCCTGCAATGGAATGCGCAAGGACTGCGCACTAAATTGCAACACTTGCAATGCATAGCAGCAACCAAAGGCATAGACATCCTGATACTACAGGAGAGCTTGCTTCGAACCGGATTAGAACCTAAAATCTCAGGCTATCGAGGCTTCTTCCTTCCATGGATCAATGGGCAATCCAGGGGATGTGCAATCTATGTAAAAAGTGACCTGATCTCCAAATCCATAACCAGCCCACCCAATTGTGGAGCAGGGACAGAGGTAATGGGAGTCACCATTGAGCTAAGACACGACAAACTTGAAGTGTTCAATGTGAACAGGTCTCCACAAGCCGAAATGGATCTCTCTGTGTTATTTGGACACGCGACAACAACAAACACAATCATTTGTGGAGATTTTAATGCCCATCATCGATTGGCACTGGGCTCGAACAAAACAAATGAAGCCGGCATACTCATTACACATCTACTGGACCAGCTTCCAGAAATACAAATCCTAAACAAGAATGAACCTACCCACATCCAAGGAGGCAGATTAGACCTAACCTTCGTTTCAGCCTCCCTAAGAGATGCAGCAACATGGTCAGTTGAGCCCACACTCACAAGCGACCACTATGGGGTCCAAATTGATCTTCAGTTAGACCTACCCACCCCACCTCCGCCTCCATCTGAAGCCTGGAACTTTGCTTTAGCAAACTGGGACCGATTTCAAAACCTCATTTCAGAGTGGCAAAGAAACTATGATCTTCCCGAAGACATTAATCAGGCAGAACAAGAATTTGTCAAAGCGATTCAAAGTGCAGCCAACCACTCAATCCCACTGAAAAAACAGTCCGCCGGACACCATAAAGATCATTGGTACTATTGCGAACGTGTCAAAGAACTCAACCATAGACTCAATAGAACAAGAAAGCTATACAAAAAGCAGCCAAGTGACCGCAACAGGATCTTACTTTGTGAGGTCAAGGAACATGTACATCGAGAGACCAGACAAATAAAAGAACAAAAGTGGCTAGAATGGTGTTCACACCTGAATGAACACACCTCTCTCGGGGAGATGTGGCAGCAAATTCACCGGGCCAAAGGGAATAAAACACCTAAAGCTCCACACCCCAAAGATCCTCAACAGGAAGCCGAAGTACTGGCAACCAGGTTTGCAGAGAGAGCAGCCAGCAATCAACTTCCACCAGATGTATTAGCAGTACAGACCGGACTAGAGGAAGAAAGGTGGCACAGAATCCTTACAGCATGTCAAGAAGTCTCTGACACTAATGCCCCCTTTCACACTGGATGAGCTCAATCGGGCTAAGAAAAACTCCAAGGATACATCCCCTGGAGCCGGCAAAATAACCTATAAAATGATTAGAAACCTCGGCCCAGAGGGAGACGCTGCATACCTAAGGTTAATTAATTTAGCCTGGACTTCTCAAACTAGACCTTCTGCTTGGAATAGAGCAGACATAGTGCCGATCCCAAAACCCAAAGATCCAGCTAATCCCAGGCCCATCTCTCTCCAAAGCTGTGCAGCCAAGACGGCTGACAGAATGGCACTCAACAGACTGGAGTGGAAAATGCCTAAACTGCACCATGATATGTATGCCTATAGAAGAGGGGTTGGCACAGTGGAATGTATTACAACTCTGTTAGCCCACTTGAATGACAGACCAGGAATGCTGATATTCCTGGACCTCGAAAAAGCCTTTGAACTGGCTAGCGCCCCAGCTATTCTCTGCTGCCTCATTGACAAAGAGGTCAGAGGCAACCTGCTCTCCTGGACCAAAAACTGTCTCATAAACAGAGAAGCAAGAGTAAAACTTCATGGCACAGTCTCTGAGTACAAAAGACATGAAAATGGTACACCGCAAGGAGGTATTCTTAGCCCTCTTCTCTTCAACTGTTTAATGGAAAGAATAATGAGGTTGAAACTCCCACATCACTGCAGGCTGCTAAACTACGCGGACGACTTTGTCATCATCATAAAAGGAAGGGATGCGGCGCGCCTTGCACCCAAATGCTTAGACTGCATCAGTAAAGAGGCAAAACAGATTGGGATCAAACTCAACCCCTCAAAGTCAAAGGCCATGCCCATAAAAATAGCGAAGCCCAACATCCAACTCACAGTACAGGGTCAACCAATAGAATGAGTCGACACCTATCAGTATCTAGGAATCATCCTGGACACACACATGAATTTTAATGCTGAGGTCACTTACTTGAGAGAGCGAACTGCGGCCCGGTCGGCAATCCTCAGGTCGCTAACCTCCCTTTCTGGAGGAGCCAATCTGCAAGTCCTTCGCACATACTATGTACAGGCAGTCAGATCAGTGATCGATTATGCCGCACCTGCACTCACAAATCTATCACACCAACAGTGGAAAAAGCTTGAAGTTGCCCAAAACAATGCTATGAGAGCTGCACTGGGAGCCCCCATGTGGACCAGGCTTGAAACTCTTAGACTGGAGACAGGTTTGCCCTCTCTACAAGAAAGACTATCACAAAGGACAGCTACAATTATCAGTAAGATAATTATTTCTTCTGATCCAATCCCAGTACGGCAGGCCTTGGTGGTTGGACTAGGCCAAAACAATGGAAACTCTTGGGATGCAAGAGCAGGAAAAGTCCTAAACAGACTACATTTAAAAAACATGATTCTTGATAGAGAGGGTGATCATCCACACCCAAATTACACTCCTTCCGCGCCGTGGGAAGAGCCTACTTTCAAAATAGTAATAGAAAGTCTCCTAATGAAAAAGGCTGCCTATGATCCGACAATCCTAAGGCGCATAATAGAAGAGCAAATGTATAGCATAGCAGTAGCAGGAGCCACCCACATCTTCACAGACGGATCGGTGGACACAGAAAATGAGAGTGCTGGCGCTGCTCTTTGCACGACCAGCGTTCAGGCATATTGGAGACTGGGAGGACTAGTATCATCAACCCAAACTGAGCTGTTCGCCATACAACAGGCATTCGCATATGTGCTTGCACAAAACACTCAAAATGCAATCATACACACAGACTCAAAAGCTGCACTTCAAATACTAGGACAAAAACGGTGGAAAGATAATGTGGAAATAATTACCACCATTTTGTATCAAGGAGCAGTCGCTAAAGGCAAAGGCCTCAACATAACTTTAAACTGGATCCCATCCCATATTGGAATCCCATTAAATGAAAAAGCTGATGAAATTGCTAAATTGGCAACTCGTCATCCAGTGATACATAAAACAATTCAACCCAGCCTAGAGAACATAAAAAACATCATCACCAAAAAACTCTCACATCTCAACAAAGCCTACCTACACCAGAGAATAGCTGAAGGTCCGCCATCTGCAACATGGTATCTTCAGGCAACCAAATTAGAAAGGTTAAATATCCCAAAAGGAATCCACAGGGAAATAGCAGTTAGGCTATATAGACTACGTCTAGGTTACAGATGCAACTGGGAGATTGGTGAACCCCGACAGAGAGAGTGCATCTTCTGCCAAACTGTCACAGAAAAGCCATTACTTCACTATCTTCTGGAATGTGAAGCAACCAATGACCTTAGAAGAGCTTTAAGAGTTCCTGAATCATGCAGTGGCCACCCTGAAGCCATCAACACAGCCACTCTCCTGGTCAACAAAGGTGTCCAGCAGCTGGACACCCTCATAAAGACTGTGAAGCAGTATCCTCCCCCACGATAACAGCTTGATGGTTAAATGCAACCTCAGAACACTGGGGAAAAAAAAAGAAAAAATTGTACCACTTACGGGCTATTCATGCCCGTGCCACCTCTTGGGTGGCTTAATCTTTATCAATCAATCAATGCTGTTATCGTTTGTAGACAGCACGTCTGCTAGCGTGGCTGCTGAGATAGTGATGGTAGGAGTGTTGGGAGCTGGAGAAGGAATTACCCCTGTTTGTGTCGCCCGGGTCATGGGTGGTTCTGGAGTCGGTGTTGAAGTTGACCACCTGGTCGTCCTGGTGGTAGTCTCCGGAGTGGTAGAGGAGGCAGTGAGAGTTACGCTAGTAGCTATGATGGGGGCCAGGCCATTGTCTATGTATAAGGCGTTTAGTTCCCTGACCAAGTGCTGGTTGTCTGGTCCTGCAAGCCTTTCCGCTAGTTTAAGAAGACCAGGGATAATGCCTGCACGTGATGCAGGGGGCTGTGAAGGAGCCTGTGGGACCTTGGGGACCTTTGGTCCCCAATGAGAAGGCTGTGTCGCCTGCTGGGAGGAGCCACATGTTGGTAAGACCGGAAAGTCTTCTGGTCGACTAGTGAGAGCTAAGGTGGTGGGTTGAACGCTTGGGGCTCTGGTCGAGGAGGTAGACGAGTTGTTTCTTTTGGCTTCAACCTGGGACTTGATGATTTCCTGTCTGCGGGGGCAGCGGTTGGAAATTGCGGGGTGATTGCCATCACAGAGCAAGCAGTGATGGACTGTTGCCTTGCATATGGAGTAGTGATGGTCCAGTGCGCACAGGCTGCACTTCTGGACAGGGTGCTGACACTTGTTGGTCGGGTGGGAGAGCTCGTAGCACTTAAAACACTGCTGAATATCATGGTATCGTTCCTTTTTTTTTGTGGGGTGGTACTTTTAGGCCGAAGCAGTAGAATCTTTGTGTGGCAGCCTGGGTGGCCGCAGCTATGGTGGTGAATGTAATCATCATTGATGTTTTGTCGGTGTTGCAGAACTCCAGGTTGAATACCGATAGGTTTGGATTTTCATCCTCGATATTGTTTATGATATGATGTTGAGGTCGCTCAGCGATCCACCGGCTGGTCCTGCTGGTAAAAACAGTTCTTCCGGCCAGGAACTGACGTGGGAATTGAGGATGTAGGTAGTGCTCTTTGTGAAGAATGGCATCGTTAGTGAGGAGTTTTTCTAGCTCCTCTTCACATGAAAAGTAGAGCACGATATCTTAGCCTTCCTGACTAATGTCAGCGGGTTTGAGGCCAGTTACGTCCTTCAGGACCTTTAAAGAATTGCTTCTTCCGATAGCATGACCGTCAAGTGGAGTAGCTCTGACCTTAAGACGTTTGGGTCGCATTGTGACCACACTGCGCCTTGTGATGTGTTGGCGGAAGATGTCTCTCCCGTCCAGTTCACGGGCATGAATAGCCCATAATCTTATCCCTTGATTGATAAAGATTAAGCAACCCAAGAGGTGGCACGGGCATGAATAGCTCGTAAGTGGTACAATTTTTTTTTTCAGTATTCTGAGGTTGCATTTAACCATCAAGCTGTTATTGCGGGGGAGGATACTGCTTCAGTCTTTATGAGGGTGTCCAGCTGCTGGACACCTTTGTTGACCAGGAGAGTGGCTGTGTTGATGGCTTCAGGGTGGCCACTGCATGATTCAGGAACTCTTAAAGCTCTTCTAAGGTCATTGGTTGCTTCACATTCCAGAAGATAGTGAAGTAATGGCTTTTCTGTGGCAGTTTGGCAGGAGATGCACTCTCTCTGTCGGGGTTCACCAATCTCCCAGTTGCATCTGTAACCTAGACGTAGTCTATATAACCTAACTGCTATTTCCCTGTGGATTCCTTATGGGATATTTAACCTTTCTAATTTGGTTGCCTGAAGATACCATGTTGCAGATGGCGAACCTTCAGCTATTCTCTGGTGTAGGTCGGCTTTGTTGAGATGTGAAAGTTTTTTGGTGATGATGTTTTTTATGTTCTCTAGGCTGGGTTTAATTGTCTTATGTATCACTGGATGACGAGTTGCCAATTTAGCAATTTCATCAGCTTTTTCATTTAATGGGATTCCAATATGGGATGGGATCCAGTTTAAAGTTATGTTGAGTCCTTTGCCTTTAGCGACTGCTCCAAGATACAAAATGGTGGTAATTATTTCCACATTATCTTTCCACTGTTTTTGTCCTAGTATTTGAAGTGCAGCTTTTGAGTCTGTGTGTATGATTGCATTTTGAGTGTTTTGTGCAATCACATATCACTTATCCCTTCTCTTACCCCCTCTCTTACCTGCAGTAAGCTGCAACACCTCACCTCCTCTTAGCCCCCATCCCACGCGCACACACGCACACACACACACGTTTCTCTCTCTCTCTCTCTCTCTCTCTCTCTCTCTCTCTCTCTCTCTCTCTCTCTCTCTCTCTCTCTCTCTCTCTCTCTCTCTCTCTCTCTCTCCCCTCCTCTCTCTCTCTCTCTCTCTCTCTCTTGTTCACTCTTTCTTGCTCTCTCTCTCTTACTCTCTTTCTCCTCTCTTGACAAGGGGCAAAATGGCAGCAGGCCACAACAGGGACACGGGAAGCAGCCAGAGTGACCAAACTAAGGAAATGTTAACCCAAGTTCTGGAGAAATTCAGGAGGGAGATGCATGAAATGAGGATTACAATTAACAATCTGCAAAGTGAGCTGACATCAGCAAAGGAGGAGATCAAATCCCTCACAGAGAAAAATAAAGAGACCGAGCATCAGATTATCATCCAAAGGGAAGGTGGGAATGTTACATTGGAAGGAAATGCCTCTGTACCTGAAACATTTGCGGAACGACTGAAAAAGAGCTCAGAAGCAATGGACACAGTGAGGGAGGTAGGGATGCAAGCAGCTACATCACAGGAAGCAACAAAGTTTACCACTCAGCTGCTGGAGAGAAAAAGATCGGTGGTAGTTGTAGGCATCAAAGAACAGGAAGGATCCAACAGGCAAGATTGGAATAGCAAGGACAGAGAGACAGTACATGGGCTACTGAAGGGGTTACAGATGGAAGGGGCTGTACAAAACATTGAGAAGGTTTTCAGGTTGGGCTGGTACAACAAGGACAGAAACCGACTTGTAAAGGTGGTGTTTACAAACTAAACCACGAAGGAGGATATTCTCGAAAGAAAGAGTCGTCTGCAGCATGTGGAGGGATACAAAAAAATATTCCTGCAGAGGGACAGGACGAAGGAGGAGAGAACCAGGGCAGCAGAGGCAAGGAGGAAGCGCAGGGAGAGAGAAGCAAACCAGGAAATCACAGCCCCAAACACAACAGTCCCAGAGACAAGAGGGGAACCCAAAACCAGACTCCCAGCAACACCAGAGGGGAGGGCAACACCACCACCCCCCTCTGCATAGAAACACTCCCTTCCCCTCACCCTACCTGCCCCCACCCTACCCTCCCTCCCCCCACCCCATTCTGACCCTGCCACCCCTTCCCCATTCCCATCATGTCCCCCCTCCCACCTTTCCCCCCCTGTCCCACCACCCCCTTCATCCCATACCCTCCCTATCCCTCCTCCCCCCCCTCACCCCGTATCCTCCAGGTCCCCCCTATCTCCTTAACCCACACCCTCCCTGTCCCCCCTTCCCTTAAACCCCCATCCCCCACCCCAAAATCCTGTGAGACCCTGCAAACCACCTCACAGATCTTCTCACCCACGGAAGAGCTTCCCACACCAGCAGAGTGCTCGCCAAGAAAGGGACATGAAAATGAACAGAAGAAAGTGAGCTTCAAGGCAATGTACACTAACATAGATGGGATTACAAATAAAGCAAGTGAACTTGGAGAATGGGCATTAGAAGAAAACCCAGACATAATAGCACTCACAGAAACAAAGCTAACGAAAATCATAACAAATGCAGTGTTTCCACAGGGCTACTATGTAGTGAGGAAAGAGAGAGAAGGGAGAGGAGGATGGGGTGTAGCTTTGCTACTAAGAGATGGTTGGAGTTTCGAAGAGATGGTAATTCAGAACTGTGAAGGTTTCAGTGACTACATATCAGGCACCATAGCAACTGGAGGACAGAAAATTATAGTAGTAATCGTATATAACCCCCACCGAATGACAGAAGACCCTGACAGGAATATGATAGAAACAACTTGGCCACCATCAATATAATAGAGAGAGCAGCTTCTGTGGCTAGCAGGAACGGATCCAGACTACTAATCATGGAAGACTTCAACCATGGGAAGATAGATTGGGGGAACAGAGACCCACATGGAGGCCCAGACACATGGGGAGCTAAGCTGCTGGAGGTGGCAACAAGAAACTTTCTAAGTCAACACGTCAAGGGACCGACAAGAATGAGAGGAGGGGATGAACCAGCCTTGCTTGATCTGATATTTACCCTAAATGAGTCGGATATAAGGGAAGTTAAGTTGGAAGCCCCATTGAGAATGAGTGATCAAAGTGTATTGAGTTTGAGTACCTGGTTGAGCTAGGAATTATCACCCCCAAAAAAGAACTGGGAACCAAAGGGCTGGCGTACCGAAAGGGAAACTATGAGGAGATGAATAAATTCCTATGGGATATACATTGGGACACAGAACTCGGAACCAAGTCCGTACAAGACATGATGGACAATGTCACCCAAAAATGTCAGGAGGCTGTAAGCAGGTTTGTCCCAGCCCGACAGGAAAAAACAGAGAAGCAAAGGAAGAATCCGTGGTTTAATAGGGAATGTATGAAAGCAAAGGAGCTGAACAAAAGGGCATGGAGGAACTTCCGTAATAACAGAACACCAGAAAGTAGAGAGAGAACCAGGAACGAGTATGTTAGTGTGAGAAGAGCAGCTGAGAAAAGGTATGAAAATGATATAGCTAATAAAGCCAAGACCGAACCAAAGCTACTACACAGTCACATCAGGAGGAAGACAACAGTGAAGGAACAGGTGATGAAACTTAGGGTGGGCGAGGACAGGTACACAGAGAATGACAAAGAGGTGTGTGAAGAACTCAACAAAAGGTTCCAGGAGGTCTTTACAATAGAACAGGGAGATGTCACGGCGCTAGGAGAGGTGGCAGCAAACCAGGTGACCTTGGATAGGTTCGAAAATACAAGAGATGAGGTCAAGAAGCACCTATTGGAGCTGGATGTGAGAAAAGCTGTTGGGCCGGACGGAATCTCACCATGGGTATTGAAAGAGTGTGTAGGAGCACTTTGCTTGCCCCTCTCCATAGTATATAGTAGGTCACTGGAAACGGGAGACCTACCAGAAATATGGAAGACTGCTAATGTAGTACCAATTTACAAAAAGGGTGACAGACAAGAGGCACTGAACTACAGGTCAGTGTCCTTAACTTGTATACCATGCAAGGTGATGGAGAAGATTGTGAGAAAGAACCTAGTAACACATCTGGAGAGAAGAGACTTCGTGACATCCCATCAACATGGGTTCAGGGAGGGTAAATCTTGCCTTACAGGCTTGATAGAATTCTACGATCAGGTGACAAAGATTAAGCAAGAAAGAGAAGGATGGGCGGACTGCAATTTTTTGGACTGTCAGAAAGCCTTTGACACAGTACCTCATAAAAGGTTGATGCATAAGCTGAAGAAACAGGCAGGAGTAACTGGTAGGGCGCTCCAGTGGATAAGGGAGTACCTAAGCAATAGGAAGCAGAGAGTTACAGTGAGGGGGGGGGAGACCTCAGAATGGCGTGAAGTCACCAGTGGAGTCCCACAGGGCTCTGTACTTGGACCTATCTTGTTTCTGATATACGTAAATGATCTCCCAGAGGGTATAGACTCATTCCTCTCAATGTTTGCTGACGACGCCAAAATTATGAGAAGGATCAAGACAGAGGAGGACAGCTTGAGGCTTCAAGAAGACCTGGACAAGCTGCAGGAATGGTCGAACAAATGGCTGTTAGAGTTTAACCCAAGCAAATGTTATGTAATGAAGATAGGGGTAGGAAGCAGGAGACCAGATACAAGGTATCATTTGGGAGATGAAATACTTCAAGAGTCAGAGAGAGAGAAAGACCTGGGGTTGATATCATGCCAGACCTGTCCCCTGAAGCTCATATCAAGAGGATAACATCAGCAGCATATGCCAGGTTGGCTAACATAAGAACAGCCTTTAGAAACTTGTGTAATTAATCTTTCAGAACATTATATACCACATATGTCAGACCAATCCTGGAGTATGCGGCTCCAGCATGGAGTCCATATCTAGTCAAGCATAAGACTAAACTGGAAAAGGTTGAAAGGTTTGCCACCAGACTAGTACCCGAGCTGAGAGGTATGAGCTACGAGGAGAGACTACGGGAATTAAACCTCACTTCGTTGGAAGACAGAAGAGTTAGGGGGGACATGATCACCACATTCAAGAATCTCAAGGGAATCGACAGGGTTGATAAAGACAAGCTATATAACACAAGGGGCACACGCACTAGGGGACACAAGTAGAAACTGAGCGCCCAAATGAGCCACAGAGATATTAGAAAGAGCTTTTTTAGTGTCAGAGTGGTTGACAAATGGAATGCATTAGGAAGTGATGTGGTGGAGGCTGACTCCATACACAGTTTCAAGTGTAGATATGATAGAGCCCAATAGGCTCAGGAACCTGTACACCTGTGGATTGACGGTTGAGAGGCGAGACCAAAGAGCCAGAGCTCAAACCCCGCAAGCACAACTAGGTGAGTACAACTAGGTGAGTACATGAGCCTCTATCTTTTTAATCAGTCTTTCATGTGGCACTGTATGAAAAGCTTTGCTAAAGTCAAGATACACAACATCGCAAACCTTACCACTATCAACTTTCTCAACTATGCTGGTGTAGCGAGTAGATTATCCAATAATATACTCGATTGATTGATGAAGATTAAGCCACCCAAAAGGTGGCACGGGCATGAATAGCCCGTAAGTGGTGGCCCTTTTAAGCCATTACCAGTATCAAGAGCTGATACTGGAGATCTGTGGAGGTGCGAATGCACCCTGCATGACGGGAGATGTCTCCCTTATGAATGTGTTAAGATGAAGATGAAGCAACCCAAAAGGTGGCACGGGCATAAATAGCCCGTAAGTGGTGGCCCTTTTAAGCCATTACCAGTATCAAGAGCTGCTACTGGAGATCTGTGGAGGTGCGAATGCACCCTGCATGACGGGAGATGTCTCCCTTATGAATGTGTTTAAGATGAAGATGAAGCAACCCAAAAGGTGGCACGGGCATAAATAGCCCGTAAGTGGTAGCCATTTTAAGCCATTACCAGTATCAAGAGCTGATACTGGAGATCTGTGGAGGTGCGAATGCACCCTGCATGACTGGAGATGTCTCCCTTGTGAATGTGTTAAGATGAAGATGAAGCCACCCAAAAGGTGGCACGGGCATAAATAGCCCGTAAGTGGTGGCCATTTTAAGCCATTACCAGTATCAGGAGCTGATACTGGAGATCTGTGGAGGTGCGAATGCACCCTGCATGACGGGAGATGTCTCCCTTGTGAATGTGTTAAGATGAAGATGAAGCCACCCAAAAGGTGGCACAGGCATGAATAGCTCGTAAGTGGTGGCCTTTTTGAGCCATCACCTCACCATTTGGTCACCACTTGGTCCGGGAGACATCTCCCGTCACGCAGGGTGCAGTTGCGCCTCCACAGATCTCCAGTATCATTTTTTGATACTGGTAATGGCTCGAAAGGGCCACCACTTACGGGCTATTCATGCCCGTGTCACCTCTTGGGTGGCTTAATCTTCATCAATCAATCAATCAGCCATCACCAGTATCAACAGATGATACTGGAGATCTGTGGAGGTGCGACTGCACCCTGCGTGACGGGAGATGTCTCCCGGACCAGATGGTGACCAGATGGTGTCCGAATGAATGGGGGAATATACTCGCTCCAAATGCATTGTTAATATTCCTGTCAACCTTTGGAGATGAATGAGGTGAGGCGTTGCCCGGGCAATACGGTGAGGAGTTGCCCGGGCATATAAGCAGCAGGATAGCAAACATTAACCAGAGTCTACTTTCAAGTGTGGTCTAGAGCAGACACTTGCGAGATACTGTACCAACGCTCAGTGCGCTCAACTCACACCAACGTATCACCTGTGTACTTCTGTATATTCGACCAAATATATATATAGTATCTTAGTGTCTGTGTTTATTTGTCACCATACTTTACGTAACAATAGAACCGTTACATTAACCAGAGTCTACTTTCAAGTGTGGTCTAGAGCAGACACTTGCGAGATACTGTACCAACGCTCAGTGCGCTCAACTCACACCAACGTATCACCT
Organism: Procambarus clarkii; assembly: GCF_040958095.1. NCBI lineage: Eukaryota > Metazoa > Arthropoda > Malacostraca > Decapoda > Cambaridae > Procambarus > Procambarus clarkii. Next base: position 44,234,750 of record NC_091180.1, on the reverse strand, counting down.
GTGTACTTCTGTATATTCGACCAAATATATATATAGTATCTTAGTGTCTGTGTTTATTTGTCACCATACTTTACGTAACAATAGAACCGTTACACTGGAATAAAATGAAAGCAAATTTGTTAAACATGAACGGCCATTTGTAAAAACCATGTTGTGACTCATTTATTAATTTATGTTTTTTCAAGATGAAGACGAATAGGATTTGCAATTAAGGCCTTGGCATGCTGTGGAAAGGGAGTGAGAGTCCCTGTGCTACGAATGATATACTTGAGTACTGTAATATCCCTTTTTGATTAAGCTGCACCTGTCATTTCTTGTTTTGGTAGTGGTTGGATGGGAAAGTTGGAGATGTTTCAAAATGAAGCCATGAAAATGATCTTAGAATGCCCAAGAGATGCGATGATTGAGATAATGAGGATGGAATTGAATCTCAGAGTATTGGGGATAGAATTTCAGAGATAAATGTAGCCTTTGCAATTAGATTAATGAGAGGGACAGGAGGGGGGGAGCTAATGAACTGGTCCTCTCAGTTCAAAATGTGTGAAGTAATGAACATTGTATGATGAAATATAAGAAGAGAGCATATTGACCAAACCAGGGCCACTGCTGCAGTGCCAGGTAAGTCCATTACGGGCTCACCATAGCCCGTGCTACTTGCCCCGCTCTTGTGCCAGGTAAGTTACGGGCTCACCATAGCCCGTGCTACTTGGAACTTGTTCCGAGTAGCTGAAATCTATAACAACAACAACAACCAAATCATTTACGGGCTCACTATAGCCCGTGCTACACGGACACTTCATTCTGAGTAGCTAAATCTGAAAGAACGACCAAACCATTCACAGATTAAGGAGCAAATCAAGAAGAAAATATTCTCAACCATCAAAAGTCGCCACAGAGCAAAGTAGCAGAAGGAAGATCCACTGCGATATGTTACGAACAAGCCACTGGTTACTCCTCTTTCAAGCCTGGCAAAAAGATATCCAGAAACATTGCAGTAGCCATACACAGACTCAGACTTGGTTACAAGTGCTGCTGGGAGGTAATGAACCCAATAGTTAAAGTGTCACATCTGTGAAACAGAAGCAGAAGCGCCACTATTGCACTACTTACTGGAATGTGAAGCTACTGAAGCCCTGCGCATCAAACTCAACATTAATCCAACGACAGCAGCTGCATTAGATGCACATTCCACCGTGACTACAATGATTAGAAAAACCGTTGAGGAATAGGACTCACTAGTGAGCATTCTGCATCTACATCCGCCACCAAGATAATGTTAATAAATCAAGACTAAAACCAGTGCACTAAAACAGAAGCGAAAAATAAACCGGGAAAACGGAGGAATCCCCCACCTTCATTTTAAACTTAGACTAAAATATCTCAGTAACAAGGTTATCGCGAATAACCGTACTCACTTACGGGCTCACTATAGCCCGTGCTACATGGACACTTCGTTCTGAGTGGCTAAATCTAAAACAACAACAACCAAACCACACTCTAGAAAGTGAAGCAACGACGACGTTTCGGTCCGTCCTGGACCATTCTCAAGTCGATTGTCGACTTGAGAATGGTCCAGGACGGACCGAAACATCGTCGTCCCTTCACTTTCTAGTGTGTGGTTTGGTCACATTTTTCAGCCACGTTATTGTGACTCCTCGCCTGCAAGAGAGCATATATGAGTACCTTATGTTCTAATGTTATAAAGTATGATGTTATTCCAGAACGTATTGCTATGCCTAAGAGACAATTCACACCACCATGGGAGGAGTGTAACGTAGATGTAGTAATTATTCCCTTGCAAAAAATAAAAAAGTATTTATGAGGTAGGAGAGCTGAGGGCAACATATGATTGTATAATTAGAAAATTCCTTACAGAAAACACTCTACATGTATATTGTGATGGGTCAGTAGCTAGTGATAGGAAGGCAGGATGTGGAGTCTTGATCAGGGAGTACACAGACATCGGTACTGTAGATACTGTTATTGGACGCCGCTTAACTGACAATGTCTCTTCAACGCAGGCTGAACTTCAAGGTGTATTAGCAGGATTTCAAGAAGTAGTCAAATATAGTAAAAATGCCTGCTTCTTTATTGACAGTAGAGGAGCGTTAGAGTCTTTATATAGTAGACGCCCAGTATACCAGAATATTGTGATCGAGTGTAGAGAGAATATCAAGAAATTATAAAAAACTGGGTATAAAGTAAGATTCACGTGGATCCCTTCACATGTGGAAATACTGTTGAATGAGGTAGTTGATGGAATAGCAAAGAGAGCTCCGGAAAAAACTCTTGCTGATGTACGTCAGCTAACTCTGAAACAAATAAAAACTAGAATCAAGAAGATGCAAGAGGAGGATGCAAAGGTTAAGAGAATGGCAATGGTGGCCAGCAGCAACACACTTAAGAATTATTCAATAATAAATACAAATTCGGCCTTTACTTATGATAAAGGCAAGTCTACTTGGAAAGATTCAATTTACATGAGATTAAGATTAGGATAAGGAGAGTAAATTATGTAGTATGCCCCACGCTCAAACCTTAGAACATTATGTATTAGTGTCAACTTATTGATAACTAAAGAAATAAGGAAATAAGAAGTGCACCACATCAAATTGTTTGGATGTGTGATAATGGTATGATAGACAGAATACTTAGGAGCTACGAGAATTTTGGATAAAAATAAATAAAGTACTTCGTACTTGCCAATTGGCATTCCGCATTTTCTTGTTCCCTGTTGATGTTGTGTATCCAGCTGGGTGTTTACATCTCACCCGGGGAAGATATAAATATGTAAAGAGTGAATCTGTTCAATCAGAACCCCGCAACGCGAGCGAGTGATGTCCTCTTACATTCTTAGTGTGTTGAAGGTCAAAACTTTGTTCGACAACGCTACTGATCACCTATAGTACATTTCCATTTTGTAGCTGTATCCAGAAAGTAGATAGTGACGATGGAACGACTAAGTAACCTACTTAGGGAGACTTGGGAGTCGCCCCATGTAACCAGCGATGCCGCCGGAAGATCCGCGGCCAGCGGTACCCTCCCATCAACCCAGGCGTCAATCACACCAAGGAAAGAATCCACTAAAGAAGACAATTCTTTGTGCAAATCGCCATCATTCTTTGGCATCAACATCAACCGGAACTGGTTCTGCAAAAGCTGTCGACGTCCACGGGAGGAATGCGGTTGTCTTTGTAATATCAATTAGGATGGTTGAGAAGACAACCAAATCTGCTACTGGCCTTTGCCAATAGGTGAATTTTAATACTAATTGTAACAATACCGGCAGCGACAAGTTATTACTAATTGAAGATAATCAGACTTGTAATTTGAATTCATACTTAGTATATCCATATTTTTTTACTTTAAGGAAACATTGTGGTAATAATTAGCATTGAACTGGCATGTCGGGACTCCAGAAACACAGTGTGATGTCCATTCCACTCACTGCAATGCAGTAATATTTTATTCATATGTACATCACGTTATTGTGATATAATTATTGGTGCAATGTTTTGCTGTTAATGCCCGTATGATGCTGTACATCATGCGGGAATTTGCCAAGAATATTTAAATAAGCACATTTATTTGAAACCTTGTCTTAAGTTTCGGTAATGTCCCATTTGCTTTATTCCTCAAAATATGATATATATAATTGTTTAATAAAGATAGTTTGTATATAAAGATGTCTTTAAATACCATAAAATGACAGTGTATGTGCCTGAAGAGTTACAGAACGAGGGTTCGAGTCCGTTGTACTGACCCAGTATTTATTCAAGCTTTATAACATCTGAAGTAAAAACATAGCTCTGTACTACAATGACACTTTACAATTATTTTACTGCCAAATTATCCCCAGTCATGATGTGATAGACCACCACTAAGAAGACTTTTGAATTAATGAATTGTATTATTGGACAAACTATAAAGGTTTTATGTCTATGTTGCTTATAAAACCTAACCTTCTCAGGCCTAATACAAGCTATCTGAGGCTTAATATAGTACATATATATATATATGCTATGCGAACAAGCCTGAATGGTATGCTATACTAGGCCTAGGACTATATAAGCTTGGTTTTAGTTATATTTTTCCCGGACAATATAAAATAAGTACAAAAAATAGCTACCTGGCTCCAATAGCTCCAATACTACATATTGGTACGATCGAACACATAGTTACAATAAGTACAATCACTTCAGGCGGATAGTGTGGTGTAAACGTTAGGGCGACTGCAGAGGGCTTGTTCGCCTATACATGACAGTCATTATGCTTACAGTCAAACTTATATATGCATATTTAAGCAACTCTTAATACAATCCAACGATCACCACGTCTATCAAGATATCTGATAATGTGTTTGATATATCATCTACCCTATTTCCGTATCAATGTTTATCTGCGTTATCTGTTATTTCGTTATATGCGTGTTGATATTTTTAACACCTAAATTATATTCCCTGTTTTATTGTTTCAGGCATTTATATCCTTAAATCATATTACATATTACTCGTTGTTTTACTTAGGAAACGTGTATTAGCCTCTCTATCAGCCCCCCTATTATTAAACTCTCACCCTTTATAACACCCACTGTCCTATGCTAACGAAACAAGTCACAGCTAAAAGGCTAAACAATCCTTGCCTTACAAAGGGGATACTTAAATCCATTAATAAAAACATGACCTTGCGAAGAAGTATAGGTAAGGAATCGTCTCCAAAGAATTACTCATCATTGCTCTCTAAAATAATTAGAAGAGCCAAAATTAAATAATACGAAGATAAATTAAGTAAACGAAGTAAACAAAGGCAACATTAAGAAAACATGGAGCACAAATTCCCAAATATTGGGATCAAAGAAGATTATAAATAACAAACTAATACTCCTGTCAAATAACAATGGTCTGCTTTCAGCCTCTGATACTGCTTTTGAGTTCAATAGGTTCTTCTCTTGAATTGGGTCATCCCTTGCAAATGATATACCATCTTCCAGTATTAATAATCAGGACTACCTTACAGGTAACTATCCACAGTCTCTGTACCTAAATCTTACAAATTCCACTGATGTTAATGAGATAATCCTTTCCCTTAAAACCAAGTCTAGTGCCCTTGAGGAGATACCAACTTTAATTTACAAAAAAGCCTCCAGATCTTTAGCCCCTGCTATTGCATTGCTCTTCAACAAGTCACTTGAACTCCAAACCTTTCCAGATATTCTAAAAAAAAAAGCGAGAGTAACCCCAGTCCACAAATGTGGTGATCGCACTGATGTTAACAACTTCAGACCTATATCAATTCTGCCAAACTTGTCAAAAATATTTAAAAAACTAATCTACAAGCAGCTTTACTCTTATCTAGGCAAACACAATATACTTAGCTCTTGTCAATATGGCTTCAGACTCCAAAAAAGCAATAACGATGCACTTATTAGTATGATTAACTTGATACATGCAGCTCTTGATTAAAATGAGTTCCCTGTTGGGTTATTTGTGGACCTGCGTAAGGCTTTTGACACTGTCAACCACCAAATCCTTCTTTTTAAATTACAGCATTATGGAGTCAGAGGTCACTCTCTGCAATACCTTAGGTTTTACCTTACTGTCAAGCTACAGTATGTTTCTGTGAATAATTCAATTTCTCCCACCCTACCCATAAACACTGGTGTTCCCCAGGGCAGCATACTTGGCCCTCTCCTCTTTCTCATCTACATTAATGACCTTCCAAATGCCTCCCAACATCTCAAACCAATTCTATTTGCTGACGACACGACCTTCATTTACTCCAGTCCTGACCCCCTTGCTCTAAATGTCACAGTGAATACTGAGCTAAATAAAGTCCATCACTGGCTAACTGCCAACAAACTCACCTTCAATATTGACAAAACTTTATATATTTTGCAGGCGATGAGTCACAATAACGTGGCTGAAGTATGTGGACCAGACCACACACTAGATGTTGAAGGGACGACGACGTTTCGGTCCGTCCTGGACCATTCTCAAGTCGATTGTGATGAGGAGGTAGAGACAGGCAATAAAATTGCCTGTCTCTACCTCCTCGTCACAATCGACTTGAGAATGGTCCAGGACGGACCGAAACGTCGTCGTCCCTTCAACTTCTAGTGTGTGGTCTGGTCAACTTTCTATATTTTGTTTGGCAATAAATCCTCAAATCAAATAAATCTCAGGATAAACAATACCCAAATTTGTAACAAAGTAGATGGCAAATTCTTTGGCGTTTTCATTGACCAGAAGCTGAACTTCCAGGGACACTTTCTATATATATCAAAAAATGTTTCAAAAACTGTTGGCATTCTTTCTAAGATCAGATATTATGTACCTCGCCCTGCCCTGGTGGCACTCTATTACTCTCTCATCTATCCTTATCTCTACTATGGTATATGTGCTTGGGGTACTACTACCCAAAACCATTTACGTCCTCTAATTACTCAACACAAAGCTGCTATTAGGACAATATTTAACTCTAGCCCCAGACATCACTCGGTACCCTTACTCAAATCTCTGAATATGTTAGATATTAAGTCACTGCACATCCTCTCATGTGTATTTTATTTATATAAAACGCTGAACTGTAATGTCAATCCTGACCTTAAAAGTTTCCTAGAAGGTTGTACCAGATCCCATGAGCACCACACCAGAAACAAATACCTATTTGATATTCCAAGAGTACGACTTAATCAAACTAGAAATGCTTTACATATCAAGGGACCCAGAATGTGGAATGACCTTCCCAATCATGTTAAAGACTGTACCCCTCCCAATCAGTTTAAGATAAAAACTAAGTACTATACACAAATCACAGTTGCGTGATGAATCAAATGAACAAATCCACATGGGCCGTGACGAGGAATCGAACCTGCGTCCGAGAGCATCCCAGACGTTCCTTGGCCTATATTTAGACAAGAGACTCAACTTCGGCACCCACATACAATACATAAATATAAAGGTTTCTAAAACAGTTGGTATACTCTCTAAGATCTGATATTATGTACCTACTCTGCTCTCTTCTCACTCTATTACGCACTTATCTATCCCTATCTTACTTATGGTATCTGTGCTTGGGGTTCAACCTCTGCAAACTACTTAAGCCCATCATCAAGCAAAAATCTGCTATCAGGTTGTTACGACCCTGGGTTCTTCAGTGGAAACCAGAGGTCATATTAAGCTCTAAATAATTTACCTTACGTTCTTTTGTGCGCTAGTCGATGCGCATTCCTATCTTCCTTGCCAGACGTAAGACGAATCTTGTTTCTCACAGAGTATTCAGACTCTTCAGCTTGTTGTGGATTAAGTATAACATTGTAGTAATTATTAACTATCCTTAGAATGAGTAAAGTAAACAATATTGTACATCGGTGAAGATTTGTAATGTGTATAAGCTGCACGGTCAATTAGGCTCTTCCCGACACCCAACCCGTTCTCGCAAATTTAATAAGTCAATATTGACTTATTAAATATGTGCATAGGTGACATACTTAACATAATAGATACCCTTAAAAAGATTCATAGAAAACACCGACCTTACCTAACCTACTTAGTATGTTAAGATAAGCATCTTATTGCTTCGTAATTACAATAATTACCTAACCTATAATAGGAATAGGTTAAGTAATAATTGTAATTACGAAGCAATAAGATGCTTATCTTAAGATACTAACAAGGTTAGGTAAGGTTGGTGTTTTCTATGAATCTTTTTAAGGGTATCTATTATGTTTAGTATATCACCTATGCACGTAGTTAATAAGTCAATATTGACTTTACGAATTTGCGAGAACGGGTTGCGACACCATAACAACTCGGGAGCTCTGGACTGGACGCTGGATGCGGTCTTCTCTGGCTGGGGGCGTGGTGTCCACAACTCGGCTGTGTTGCTCTGTATCCCTCTCCTCTCCTCTCCCTCCTCCTCTTCCCTTACCTTATCCTGTGTCTAGTTTACAAAGCTAAGTATAGTGTGGTATCCTCGTTTTCTGGTATAAATGTGTTGTAATGGTATAGGGTATCGCTAGTGTTTATATTGCTAATTTACTCTAAAGGGGGCTCAGTGGAACCACGTGTTTCTCCAGTGGTACCAAGCTACCTAGAGTCCTTGCTAGTGTCCCTTCCCTAGTAAACTTTACCCTAGCTTGTCCCAAATGTAAGCCTTGTATCCTGCCTACGTGGACCAAGGTAGTTAACGTAAGATAGTGTGGTAATGTAATTATTGTTATTGTTTTGAATGTATATGGGGGGTTGTTAAGAGGGTTTAATAAATAAGTTAGTTTTTGAGGTGTATCCATTACTCCTGTTGTAGTGGTGTAATTAATTGTATCCCAGACGACAGATTTGTTCTAAAACCTTAAAGTATGAACAGGAACTTATGTTCCTTGGGGGCCGGGCCTAATTGTCACTACCCTGTTATACCTTGATTCTAACTGCGGACCCTGCTCCATAATACTAGATCCCCCATAGCAGCATGCAAGTTTATAACAAGTGGTTGGCCTTACCGGGAGGAACTTTTAATTGTAACAAATTAGATTTTTGTGTGCCAAAACTAAAAATTCTTGCTTTCCGCAAAACGGTTGTGTGTTAGCCTAGGGCCCAGCTCATCTAGCAAAGGATATATCTTGCACTGATCCAGCTGGATCCCTCACGATTGAGGTAAGTGTGGCCTTGTGTTAGGGGCCGTGCAATTTTTTTTTTCAATTTTTATTTTTTAATTTTTTCTTTGGCTAGGAGCTAAATTAATTAGTGATGGAGGCTAAAATGCAGGAACTGGCAAATGATCCATCAGTGGTAGAGATCAAGAAGCTTACCAAATCTAATTTAGTATTGTTAGGCAAGGAATTTGGCCTCGAGTTAAATGACGCGGATAATAAGTGGACTTTGGTGAATGAAATATTACAACATTGCATAGATCAAGAACTTTTGCCAAGTGATACACCTTTATGCGAGCCTAGCCAAGCAGAAAGTGCAGCTCATAGGGACAGAGAGGTAGCTTTGGAATTAGCAAAAATAAGACTAGAGGAGCAAAGACTCAAAACCGAGGAGGCTAGAATTAGAGCGAATACCACTGAACTACGACCTGCCGGGGATTCAAACCCCAGGCATTATGAGAAAAAGCATAACTTGCCTGAATTTTCAGAGTCGGACCCTGAAAGGTTTTTCAACCATTTTCAGAAATTGGCCATGTCCATGAACTGGCCAAAGGAAGAGTGGGTGAAAATCCTACAGGGAAGACTTAGGGGTAAAGCCCAAGATATTTTTATAAACATGCCTGACGACGAGTGTTTTGAATATAGTAAAGTCTATAGAATGGATATAAATTCACTTTAACGTGTCCAGCGTAGGATGACAAAGTTAATTCCCTGAGTAAGAAATCTTTCATATGAAGAATGAACCTCATACTCTCTGACCAAAATAAATTCCAAAGGGTAATAAACGACACTACAGCCGAATTGAAAACGAAGGTAAACAGATTGATTGAAACTGTGAATGCCAAGAAATCCGGACTACACCTGCCAGAGGTTATTGGGGAATACAAACCTGGTTATGTGTATCGGAATGTCAAGACCCACAAGCCTGGAAACCCACTTCGACCAATCATGAACCAAATACCCACACCCACATACAGACTGGCTAAGCGACTCAACTGCTTGCTGACCCCTTATGTACCCTGTGCTTTCAGCCTAAAGTCCCCAAAGGAATTTGTTGATTTACTGCGGGGAGCACGGGCCACAGGGATAAGAGCCTCGTTGGATGTAGAGTCACTGTTTACCAACGTACCTGTGGATGAAACAATCGGGATGATAGCAGATAGAGTGTATCGTGATCCGGCTTGTACATACCAGAAATCACATACACAAACATACTTGTCCATACTAGACATACTAGAAAACACACTAAGGAAGCTGCTCCAAGCCTGAACATACATAAGAACATAAGAAAAAGGTAACTGCAGAAGGCCTATTGGCCCATACGAGGCAGCTCCTATCTATAACCACCCAATCCCACTCATAAACATGTCCAACCCACGCTTGAAACAATCGAGGGACCCCACCTCCACCACATTATGCGGTAATTGGTTCCACAAATCAACAACCCTGTTACCGAAACTGTATTTACCCTAGTCTTTCCTAAATCTAAACTTATCCAATTTATCCCCATTGTTTGTGTTCTGTCTTGAGTTGATAATTTAAATACCCTATTAATATCCCCCTTGTTATGTCCATTCATCCACTTGTAAACTTCTATCATGTCACCCCTAACTCTTCGTCTTTCCAGTGAATGCAATTTAAGCTTTATTAATCTTTCTTCATATGAAAGACTTCTAATTTGGGGAATTAACTTTGTCATCCAACGCTGGACACGTTCAAGTGAATTTATATCCATTCTATAGTACGGCGACCAAAACTGAACTGCATAATCTAAATGGGGCCTAACCAGAGCAAGATATAGCTGAAGAACCACACCAGGTGTCTTGTTACTAAAGCTTCGATTAATAAATCCCAGTGTCCTATTAGCCTTATTACGAACATTCATGCATTGATCCTTTTGTTTTAAATTCTTACTAATCATAACTCCCAGATCCCTTTCGCAATCCGACTTCGCAATCTCAACACCATCTAGCTCGTATCTTGTAACTCTATCATCATTACCTAGCCTCAAAACTTTACATTTATTAGTATTAAACTGCATCTGTCAGTCTTTTGATCATTTTAAAACCCTATTTAGATCAACTTGAAGTGATAGCGAGTCTTCTTTCGTGTTGATTTCACTACCGATTTTTGTATATCTGCAAATTTGCAGATGTTGCTACTCAAACCTGAATCTAAATCATTTATATATATTATAAACAACAGAGGTCCCAGGACAGAGCCCTGAGGTACTCCACTGTCATGTTCACAGAAAATGGTACCATCCGTTTTCTATGTGTGGCGGAGCAGACGCCAGAGAGAAGGTGAACAGAGCGTACAGGACGCCCGCCAAGCTTGGAAGCAGCTAGTCATGTAATTGTGTATATACGTATTAAAGTCAGTAACCAAGTCATGACTTTATATCACCCTACAATCAAGACTTCCTCAGTAACACACAAACACCACATTGGCGACGAGGATGAACTGGGAACGCAGGTATTTTGTTCAACTTAAAACAAGGAAGGAGCATGCTGTCTCGCCCAGAGGAGGAAGGAGAAATCGTGCTGTGAGCACCATACCCGATGCTGTATGCTAATCAATGCTATGTGCTAATCAATGCTGTGTGCTAACCAATGCTATGTGCTAACCAATGCTATGTGCTACCCAAACTATGTGCTGACAAGCTGTTTACTGAGGAATTTGCGAGCCGATGCTGTGTACGAAACGACGCTTTCATGTGTACAAAACCTGATGTTTTGGTTACGAAACGACGCTTCGTGCTACAAAATTCTTCACGCTGTGAACAACTGCTGACAACTGCTGTACCAACTGCTGCACCAACTGCTGTACCAACTGCTAACTACTGCTGTGCTGCTGTGAGTAGGAGCAACACATGTACACAAGGGCTAGGTAAGAAGTCAGTTGCTGCTGTATTGTGCTCTGCTGTGAACTTTTTGCATTAAAATGCTTGTGTGCTTTGCAAAATTAAAGTAATTACAGTGAATTCTTGACTAACATATACAGTGCAGTAAGTGTTTAATATTCTGAGGAACATTTTAAGTGATAAGTTTACTTTTATTCAGTAAAAATGGCAAATATACCTCAGTTTCCTGCATTTGATCCTGACTGTGACCAGACAAACCTGTCACAGAGGTGGACCAAATGGCTTAGAAGGTTTGAAAATATGTTGATAGTTTCTGACATCAAAAGTGCTGAAAGAAAGCGTGCCTTTCTACTTCATTATGCAGGTGATAGAGTTCGTGACATCTTTGACACACTGAAAGACACTGGTGGTGCCAAAGATTATGACATTGCCAAAGCCAAACTAACAGAGCATTTCAAACCAAGGGAAAATACTGCAATGGAAATTATGCATTTCAGGAGAGCAAAACAACTCTCTAATGAAACTGTGGATCATTACCACACACGTTTGCAGGGTTTAGCAGCCCATTGTGAGTTTGCTGATGTTGACAAAGAAATCAAACAGCAAATAATTTTTGCTGTAATTTCTTACTCAGCATAGTAAGAAATCTGTTTAGTGAAATCTGGCAGTCAGTCAGGTGCAGTCACAGTGAGAGGTTGTGTTAGCTGGAGCTCTGATTCTAATAACATTATTATTGCAATAATGGAAGGATTAGTAAAAGATTTGGTGAGTCTGGTTGGAGCTCTGAGAGCAGAGATGCATTCCCTGCGGGAGGAGGTACGACGGCTGAGACTTCGGGAGGAAACGAAGGAGGAGGCCAGTGTTGACGGGACCTCATTAAGAAGGACTGACGGGACCAATAATAAGAAGACCTCGTCTTGGCAAGTTGTGAAAGACAGGGGTCTTAAGAAGACCTTGGCAAAACCGATAACTAATAGCCTACACCTAAGAACTTTTAACGCATTTGACGTATTAGAGGACGAGTGTTGTGTTGAACCTGTTGTTCAACAAGGTGGCAAAGACAAAGTAACGAGGAGCATTGAAGCGCAGGTCCCTCAAACTGCTCGAAAGGAAAAGGGAGAATCGAAGCGAATTTTGGTTGTGGGAGATTCTCAGGTGAGGTATTTAGACAGAACGTTTTGTGCCAGAGACAGGGGGAACAGATTAAGGGTTTGCTATCCGGGAGCTGGAATTGGTGATATTGTTGGAAACATGAATGATATTATGACGGGAAATGGAAACAAACCCATTATTTGTATTAGTGCAGGGGGTAATGATGTTGGACTAGTTAGGAGTGAGGAACTAATACAGAGATTCAGGACAGCCATTGAATTAGTTAGGAGCAAGGGAGGAATCCCGATCATATGTGGCATTCTTCCAAGAAAGGGAGTGGGAAATGAATGGATGTCAAGGGCACTTGGTGTCAATTGCCGACTGGAAAGATATTGCAAATCAAATGCAATATCTTTCATAGAAAACTGGGAACACTTCTATGGAAGAAATGAAATGTATTCTCGTGATGGGGTGCATCTATCGAGAGCTGGGGTTGCTGTTGCGAACTCGTTGGAAGAAGTGGTTAGAGGTGTTTGTTTGGGTTTAAAATGTTAGTAGATAGTGGTATGGGAATTGATTTGGAGGAAAGAGGTAATAAAAGTATGAGTTCGTGGGAGAAAAGAATTGGCAAAATGATCAGGGAAAGAGAAGGGCCTCAAAATAACAATTCACTTAGGGTATATTACACTAACAGTAGAAGTCTAAGAAATAAAATTAACGAATTAAATGCTCTTGTTTGCACAGAAAAAATAGATATTATTGCACTTACCAAAACGTGGATGAATGTAGAAAATAGAGAACTATTAGCTGAATATCAAATAAATGGATTTAAACTATTTCACACAGATAGATATATTAGACGAGGAGGGGGAGTAGCCATATATGTTAGGGACAATTTGAAATTTAGTCTCAAAGAGGGAATCAAAACTGAGCCACACGCAGAAACTATTTGGATAGAATTATACGAAAAAGCAAATATATTATAATAGGAGTTATATATAGGCCACCAAATTTAGACAGAATGGAAGCAAAGCATCTATGGGATGAAATATCTAGGGAATCTAGATCTAACAGTATTTACGTCATGGGTGACTTTAATTTTAGTGGAATAAACTGGTTGAACAAAACAGGGAATAGTGAAGCAGAAGATTTTCTAGAATTAATTGACGATTGCTTTCTTACTCAACACAACAAGGTAACGGACAAACGTCTTGCTCAGAAGGATGCACTAGCCAAGGGCAAAATGAAAATTGCTCATGATCAACGTGCAAAGGAACAAGTCATAAAGGTTGGAGATACTGTTCTCGTTAAAAAGAAAAAAAGAGGGAAAGTTAGATATGCCGTATGATACAAAACCATATATAGTGATTAGTGTAAAAGGAACTATGGTAACAGCTAGTAATAGAGATCATAGTATAACACGTAATATGGCTTATTTCAAAGTGATTCCAACTAGTGTAGAAAATGATGAAGTGCAAAGTCGTGCAAAAGAAAAAGAAAAAATGAGTTATAACTCAATACACAATTCATCAAGGGATATTATTGTATTTGGGGACTCTCGTCCTAAACGTCATGTTAAACGCCCTACACGATTTGATGATTAATTGTGTTCCTATGTAATGCAAAGTATTTACCTATTATGCTAAATTAAATTTAATATTGTTTGAATAATGCAGATATCTCATTCAATATTTTGTAACTTTGTATTACAGTTTCTTTCATGTTTGTTTATCATTGCATATGTATTTTTAACATTGAAATCCTTTTGTTTTAAATTCTTACTAATCATAACTCCCAGATCCTCTTCGCAATCTCAACACCATCTCGCTCGTATCTTGTAACTCTATCATCATTACCTAGCCTCAGAACTTTACATTTATCAGCATTAAACTGCATCTGCCAATCCTTTGACCATTTCAAAACCCTATCCAGATCAACTTGAAGTGATAGTGAGTCCTCCTCCGAATTAATTTCCCTACCGATTTTCGTATCATCGGCAAATTTGCAAATGTTGCTACTCAAACCTAAATCTAAATCATTTATATATATTACAAACAGCAGAGGTCCCAGGACAGAGCCCTGAGGTACTCCACTAACAACATTATCCCACTCTGACTTAACCCCATTTATACTAACTCTCTGTTTCCTTTGGAATAGCCATGCCCTAATCCAACCTAGTATAGCACCCCCAATACCATGAGCTTCTATTTTTTTAATTAGTCTTTCATGTGGCACTGCATCAAAAGCTTTGCTCAAGTCAAGGTACACAACATTACAATCCTTACCACTATCAACTGCCTCAACTATGCTGGAGTAAAAAGTTAGCAAATTTGTTAAACATGAACGGCCATTTGTAAAACCATGTTGCGACTCATTTATTAATTTATGTTTTTCAAGATGGAGACGAATTGTATTTGCAATTATTGATTCAAGTAACTTTCCCACAATAGACGTTAGGCTAATTGGCCGATAGTTTGACGCAAGTGATCTATCTCCTTTCTTAAAAATTGGTACCACATTAGCTACCTTCCACAACTCTGGCACTCTGCCCAACTCTATTGATTTATTAAATATGGTAGACAGTGGCTCGGAAAGCTCCTCTTTGCATTCTTTAAGCACCCTGGCAAACACTTCATCCGGTCCTGGGGATTTGTTTGGTTTTAGTTTTACTAATTGAATAATTACCTCCTCCCTGGTAAATGCTAAACTAGTCAACCTGTCCTCATCCCCACCCACATAGACTTGTTCGGCTGAAGGCATATTGTTAAGTTCTTCTTTAGTAAATACAGAAATAAAATATTTGTTAAAAATACTACTCATCTCCTTGTCATTATCCGTTATTTGACCTGTCTCAGATTTTAATGGACCTATCCTTTCCCTAGTCTTAGTTCGATATAACTGAAAAAACCCTTTAGGATTTGACTTTGCTTGCTCTGCTATGCGAACTTCATAGTTTCTTTTTGCTTTCCTAATCTCTTTTTTAACATTTCTAACCAGTTGTATGAATTCCTGTTCTAAACTGACTTCCCCATTCTTAATCCTTTTGTACCAAGCTCTCTTTTTACCTATAAGGTTCTTTAAATTATTTGTTATTCACTTTGGGTCATTAGTATTCGATCTATTCAATTTGTATGGTATACTACGTTCCTGTGCTTTGTATAGAATATTCTTAAATAAGTTATATATTAAATCCACATCGAAATCCTCTTTTACGTCACCTGTCGCTGGGTTCATGTCTCGCTCCAAGACCGGCCCAAACCCCATACCCAAGACTTTCCAATCTATTTGACCCAAAAAAATTCTTAGGTTATTAAAATCAGCTTTTCGACAATGTGGCACTTTAACAGAATTTTCTCCTACAGGTCTTTTCCATTCTATGCTAAATCTGATTTCTTTCTGATAACTGTTCCCTAGCTCACTCCCTATTTCGATGTCATTAATTTGTGTTTCCCTGTTAGTTAACACTAAATCTAAAATATTATTTTCCCGCGTTGTTCCTTAATGTGTTGCGTAAGAAAGCAATCGTCAATTAATTCTAGAAAATCTTCTGCTTCACTATTCCCTGTTTTGTTCAACCACTTTATTCCACTAAAGTTAAAGTCACCCATGACATAAATACTGTTAGATCTAGATGCTCTAGATATTTCATCCCATAGATGCTTTGCTTCCATTCTGTTTAAATTTGGTGGCCTATATATAATTCCTATTATAATATTATTTGCTTTTTCGTTTAATTCTATCCAAATAGTTTCTGTGTGTGGCTCAGTTTTGATTCCCTCTTTGAGACTACATTTCAAATTGTCCCTAACATATATGGCTACTCCCCCTCCTCGTCTAATATATCTATCTGTGTGAAATAGTTTAAATCCATTTATTTGATATTCAGCTAATAGTTCTCTATTTTCTACATTCATCCACGTTTCGGTAAGTGCAATAATATCTATTTTTTTTCTGTGCAGACAAGAGCATTTAATTCGTTAATTTTATTTCTTAGACTTCTACTGTTAGTGTAATATACCCTAAGTGAATTGTTATTTTGAGGCCCTTCTCTTTCCCTGATCATTTTGCCAATTCTTTTCTCTCACGAACACATACTTTTATTACCTCCTTCCTCCAAATCTATATAACCAAATCAATTCCCATACCACTATCTACTAACAGTTTAAACCCAAACAAACACCTCTAACCACTGGATCCAACGAGTTCGCAACAGCAACAACCCCAGCCCTCGATAGATGCACCCCATCACGAGCATACATTTCATTTCTTCCATAGAAGTGTTTCCAGTTGTCTAAGAAAGATATTGCATTTGATTTGCAATATCTTTCCAGCCGGCAATTGACACCAAGTGCCCTCGACATCCATTCATTACCCACTCCCTTTCTTGGAAGAATGCCACATATGATCGGGATTCCTCCCTTGCTCCTAACTAATTCAATGGCTGTCCTGAATCTCTGTATTAGTTCCTCACTCCTAATTCGTCCAACATCATTACCCCCTGCACTAATACATATGTTGACGATACTTTTATGCAGGTACCTGATGTCAGACGTCTGCAGCGTCTGAAGAAGGCAATCGAGCGGAATTCTGTGTTGAATTTCATTTACAAGATGGAGAATGATGGGAAGCTGCCTTTTCTAGATGTAACAGTCACGGAAAGGAACGGAGGCTTCTACACTGCAGTCTACACTAAGGAAACAAACATAAGAATGTGCCTCAAAGCCAATAGTGACTGCCCAGATAGGTACAAGAGGAGTGTTGTCAACGTCTACATCGACTGGGCTCTCAGCCACAG
Source organism: Procambarus clarkii (assembly GCF_040958095.1). Taxonomy (NCBI): domain Eukaryota; kingdom Metazoa; phylum Arthropoda; class Malacostraca; order Decapoda; family Cambaridae; genus Procambarus; species Procambarus clarkii. The sequence goes on along the minus strand of NC_091180.1, from coordinate 44,217,353 downwards.
CTCAGGATGGAACAAGTCGATGAAGAACTCTGTAGGGCAAGGCAGGTACTACTCAATAATGGCTTCTCTAACGGTTTTGTTGAAGACGTCATAATAAGAAAGGTGAAATGCCATGCAACCTCCGAAGAGTTAACTAACACAACACTTATACCCTCTAATAGACTGTTTTACAGGAACTTCTTTTCGACGTCTCACAAAACGGAGGAAAGGGTCCTGAAAGACATTATTAATAGAAAGGTTATCCCTACAGACAAAAATCAGAGAATACAATTGACAATCTACTACAAAAATAAAAAAAAAAATGGCCAACCTACTCATGAAAAACTCCGGAGACACCAAACAGAATGCCTTGAAGGAAACCAACGACGTCTATGCCTTCACATGTCCGCTTGTTGACTGTAAGCCCCAAAGAACTCAGTATATAGGCAAGATAACAACGTCACTTGCTAGGCGATTAACTATGCACAAACAACAGTGCTCCATGAAGGAACATATAATCTCTTCTCACAACTAGACCATCACCAGAGAAATCTTAACAAGCAACACAGAAATCATCGATAAATACAGCGATAGCAGGAGACTCGACATCAGCGAGACACTACACATCACAAAGTCAACACCAGCAATCAACAGCCAATTATGCACAACTATATTCTACCCACTTCAAGACCCCGAATCAATTTGGAAGCACCCAGAGGAGGTATGGGCCAATAGGCCTTCTGCAGTTATTTCCATTCATATGTTCTTATACCAATTGATTGATTGATGATAAAGATTAAGCCACCCAGGAAGTGGCACGGGCACGAATAGCCTGTAAGTGGTACAATTTTTTTCAGTAATTCTTTTCAATATTCTGAGGTTGCATTTAATCATCAAGCTGTTATCGCGGGGGAGGATACTGCTTCACAGTCTTTATGAGGGTGTCCAGCTGCTGGACACCTTTGTTGACCAGGAGAGTGGCTGTGTTGATGGCTTCAGGGTGGCCACTGCAAGATTCAGGAACTCTTAAAGCTCTTCTAATGTCGTTGGTTGCTTCACATTCCAGACGATAGTGAAGTAATGGCTTTTCTGTGACAGTTTGGCAGAAGATACTCTCTCTATCGGGGTTCACCAATCTCCCAGTTGCATCTGTAACCTAGACGTAGTCTATATATCCTAACTGCTATTTCCCTGTGGATTCCTTTAGGGATGTTTAACCTTTCTAATTTGGTTGCCTGAAGATACCATGTTGCAGATGGCGAACCTTCAGCTATTCTCTGGTGTAGGTAGGCTTTGTTGAGATGTGAGAGTTTTTTGGTGATGATGTTTTTTATGTTCTCTAGGCTGGGTTGAATTGTTTTATGTATCACTGGATGACGAGTTGCCAATTTAACAATTTCATCAGCTTTCTCATTTAATGGGATTCCAACATGGGATGGGATCCAGTTTAAGGTTATGTGTAGTCCTTTGCCTTTAGCGACTGCTCCAAGATAGAAAAATGGTGGTAATAACTTCCACGTTATCTTTCCACTGTTTTTGTCCTAGTATTTGAAGTGCAGCTTTTGAGTCTGTGTGTATGATTGCATTTTGAGTGTTTTGTGCAATCACATATGCGAATGCCTGTTGTATGGCAAACAGCTCAGTTTGGGTTGATGATACTAGTCCTCCCAGTCTCCAATATGCCTGTACGCTGGCCGTGCAAAGAGTAGCGCCAGCACTCTCATATTCTGTGTCCACCGATCCGTCTGTGAAGATGTGGGTGGCTCCTGCTACTGCTATGCTATACATTTGCTCTTCTATTATGCGCCTTAGGATTGTCGGATCATAGGCAGGCTTTTTCATTGGGAGACTTTCTATTACCATTTTGAAATTAGGCTCTTCCCAAGGTGCGGAAGGAGCATAATTTGGGTGTGGATGATCACCCTCCCTACCAAGAATCATGCTTTTTAAATGTAGTCTGTTTAGGACTTTTCCTGCTCTTGCAGCCCAAGAGTTTCCATTGTTTTGGCCTAGTCCAACCACCAAGGCCTGCCGTACTGGGATTGGATCAGAAAAAATAATTATCTTACTGACAATTGTAGCTGTCCTTTGTGATATTCTTTCTTGTAGAGAGTGCAAACCCGTCTCCAGTCTAGGAATTTCAAGCCTGGTCCACATGGGGGCTCCCAGTGCGGCTCTCATAGCATTGTTTTGGGCAACTTCAAGCTTTTTCCACTGTTGGTGTGATAGACTTGTGAGTGCAGGTGCGGCATAATCGATCACTGATCTGACTGCCTGTACATAGAATGTGCAAAGGACTTGCGGATTGGCTCCTCCAGAGAGGGAGGTTAGCGACCTGAGGATTGCAGTCCGGGCCGCAGTTCGCTCTCTCAAGTAAGTGACCTCAGCATTAAAATTCATGTGATTATTCCCAGATACTGATAGGTGTCGACCCATTCAATTGAATACCAATTGTTGTTGTTGTTGTTTAAGACTCGTTACTCAGAACAATAAGTTCCTGTAGCACGGGCTATGGTGAGCCCGTAAGTGGAGGCTCTTTGGAGCCATTATCTGTATCAGTGGCTGATACTAGAGATGTGGCGATGGATGGGGGTCTTCATGAGGGTTTTCAGCCTGGAGGGCTGGCTATACCAGTTATGGAGCTGGTAGGGTTAGTGTAGATAAAACCTCTAGGTTTTCCGTTTTTTCTTTGCCTGCGACTTTGGCTGAGCAGTGCTGTCGTTAGAGTTTGGTAACGTGGCCTCCATGAGGAAGTCTTGAACCGTGTAGGTGTCGTATTTGTGATTCGGCTGTGGAGCTCCTACTATGATTTCCTCGTCAGAGGAGTCCGTAACCTCCGTAGTGGGCGCTTTTGTATTTCGCCTCGCAGCCTTAGGTAGGCTTAGGTTTCGTTGATCGGTGGTTGTAGCTATTTCAGGAGCACTGGTGGTACTGTTATTGTTTGTAGACAGCACGTCTGCTAGCGCGGCTGCTGAGATAGTGATGGTAGGAGTGTTGGGAGCTGGAGAAGGAATTACCTCTGTTTGTGTCGCCCGGGTCATGGGTGGTTCTGGAGTCGGTGTTGAAGTTGACCACTTGGTCGTCCTGGTGGTAGTCTCCGGAGTGCAACCCGTTCTCGCAAATTTAATAAGTCAATATTGACTTATTAAATATGTGCATAGGTGACATACTTAACATAATAGTTTCCCTTGAAAAGCTTCATAGAAAACACCGACCTTACCAAACCTACTTAGTATGTTAAGATAAGCATCTTATTGTTTCGTAATTACAATTATTACCTAACCTATACCTATAATAGGTTAAGTAACAATTGTAATTACGAAGCTATAAGATGCTTATTTTAACATACTAAGTAGGTTAGGTAAGGTCGGTGTTTTCTATGAAGCTTTTCAAGGGAAACTATTATGTTAAGTATGTCACCTATGCACATATTTAATAAGTCAATATTGACTTATTAAATTTGCGAGAACAGTTGCGTGCATAGGTGACATACTAAACATAATAATTTCCCTTGAAAAGCTTCATAGAAAACACCGACCTTACCAAACCTACTTAGTATGTTAAGATAAGCATCTTATTGTTTCGTAATTACAATTATTACCTAACCTATACCTATAATAGGTTAAGTAACAATTGTAATTACGAAGCTATAAGATGCTTATTTTAACATACTAAGTAGGTTAGGTAAGGTCGGTGTTTTCTATGAAGCTTTTCAAGGGAAACTATTATGTTTAGTATGTCACCTATGCACGCAACTAATAAGTCAATATTGACTTACTAAATTTGCGAGAACGGGTTGCGGAGTGGTAGAGGAGGCAGTGAGATTTACGCTAGTGGCTATGATGGGGGCCAGGCCATTGTCTATGTATAATGCGTTTAGTTCACTGACAAAACGATGGTTGTCTGGTCCTGCAAGCCTTTCCGCTAGTTTAAGAAGACCAGGGATAATGCCTGCACGTGATGCAGGGGGCTGTGAAGGAGCCTGTGGGACCTTGGGGACCCTGGGTCCCCAATGAGAAGGCTGTGTCGCCTGCTGGGAGGAGCCACATGTTGGTAAGACCGGAAAGTCTTCTGGTCGACTAGTGAGAGCTAAGGTGGTGAGTTGAACGCTTGGGGCTCTGGTCGAGGAGGTAGACGAGTTGTTTCTTTTGGCTTCAACCTGGGCCTTGATGATTTCCTGTCTGCGGGGGCAGCGGTAGGAAATTGCGGGGTGATTGCCATCACAGAGCAAGCAGTGATGGACTGTTGCCTTGCATATGGAGTAGTGATGGTCCAGTACGCACAGGCTGCACCTCTGGACAGGGTGCTGACACTTGTTGGTCGGGTGGGAGAGCTCGTAGCACTTAAAGCACTGCTGGATCTCATGGTATCGTTCCTTTTTTATTTGGTTGGGTGGTATTTTTAGGCCGAAGCAGTAGAATCCTTGTGTGGCAGCCTGGGTGGCCGCAGCTATGGTGGTGAACGTAATCTTCATTGATGTTTTGTCGGTGTTGCAGAACTCTTGGTTGAATACCGACAGATTTGGATTTTCGTCCTCGATATTGTTTATGATATGATGTTGAGGTCGCTCAGCGATCCACCGGCTGTTCCTGCTGGTAAAAACAGTTCTTCCGGCCAGGAACTGACGTGGGAAGTGAGGATGTAGGTAGTGCTCTTTGCGAAGAAAGGCATCGTTAGTGAGGAGTTTTTCTAGCTCCTCTTCACATGAAAAGTAGAGCACGATATCTTCACCTTCTTGACTAATGTCAGCGGGTTTGAGGCCAGTTACGTCCTTCAGGACCTTTAAAATATTGCTTCTTCCGATAGCATGACCGTCAAGTGGAGTAGCTCTGACCTTAAGACGTTCGGGTCGCATTGTGACCACACTGCGCCTTGTGATGTGTTGGCGAGAGATGTCTCTCCCGTCCTGTATATATGTATACCAATTGTTTCGTGTTCTGTCTTGTATTTCACCTCACCCAAAACTTTTGTACCATAGCATCTCACCCAAAAACGAGTATAAGTATAAATGTATTTTGTGTGTATAAATAGACCCACAACGACTCACATCTTCAGATGGATCAGTTGATCAAGAAAAAGGTTCTGCTGGGGCAGCAGTTTACACTAACAACCATGAAGCTTACTGGAGCATGAATAGTGGGTGCTCAACATTGCAAACAGAATTATATGCCCTGAAGGAGGCAATAAACTATACAATTGAGAATAATTTACATGATGTCATCATTCATACAGACTCTAAATCTTCGCTCCAGGCATTGTTATCCAGTCAGCACAGAGATAATATACAACTCCTCACAGAAATTCAACATATAGGAAAAGATGCCCATAATCGAGGGCTGTCAATCACCCTAAATTGGATACCAAGTCACATTGGCATAGATGGTAATGAAAAGGCAGACTCACTAGCAAAAACTGTCACTGCTCTACCAACTGTACAGGTTCAAATACCTCCACGTTTCTCACAGATAAAGGAGCAAATCAAGAAGAAAATATTCTCAACTATCAAAAGTCGCCACAGAGCCAGAGTAGCTGAAGGAAGATCCACTGCGATATGGTACGAACAAGCCACTGGTTACTCCTCTTTCAAGCCTGGCAAAAAAAATATCCAGAGACATTGCAGTAGCCATATACAGACTCATACTTGGTTACAAGTGCTGCTGGGAGGTAATGAACCCAATAGTTAAAGAGTGTCACATCTGTGAAACTGAAGCAGAGGCGCCACTATTGCACTACTTACTGGAATGTGAAGCTACTGAACCCCTGCGCATCAAACTCAACATTAATCCAACGACAGCAGCTGCATTAGATGCACATTCCACCGCGACTACAATGATTAGAAAGGCCGTTGAGGAATGGAACTCATTAGTGAGCATTCTGCATCTACATCCGCCACCAAGATAATGTTAATAAAACAAGATTAAAACCAGTGCACTAAAACAGAAGCGATAAATAAGCAGGAAAAAGGAGAAATCCTCTCTTCCATTTTAAACTTAGACCCAAATATCACAGGAAAAAGGTTATCATGTATAACCAAACTCAATTACGGGCTCACCATAGCCCGTGCTACATGGACACTTCGTTCTGAGTAGCTAAATCTGAAACAACAACAACAATGTGTGTAAAGTCAGTCAGTCAGTCAGTCAGTCGCTGAATGTAGCAGTACACAGTTACAGTCACTCCCTCAGTTACTCTTTTAGTACAGTGTAACCATGTCTCCCCAGGATATGACTTTCCTAACCATCCTTCTTGAATTATTAACGTCAGAAGGACACAGTGATATAGTAGCAAGAGCAAGGAAAATTGCTGAAGACGACCCAACCCTAAACGAAGCACCGTGGCAACTTGTAGGCAACAGAAAGGCTAACAAAGAAGAAGAACCAAAGAAACCAAACTAGAAGCCAACCAGAACTCAAGAGCAGCACCCAATCCAATGCCAAGGACCATATTCAAAACCAAAAAAACAATAGATGGTCCCACTTATGGGTACATTGCGGCACTGGAAAAGAATAATCCAGGATCAGATCTTAGAGCCAAGCCCGACATTAGAGGTAGATATAACATAACCACAGCTAATCCGGATATAATCACAAACTTCAGGAACACAGAACACCTAGTTGAACTGAAACCAGAAGAAAAAAACACCAAAATGATAGTTCAAAATTTACCGGTCGAAGTTCATGCAAACAGACTCCTAGAATGCCCAAATGTCACAACGGCGGAAAGATGCAAGCACAACAATATCGAAACAAGACAGGTTCTTGTAACAATAAAAGGACCTCGCATCAACACTCTGAGTGTTGGCATCTATGGTCAATTCAGGCTGAGACTGTACAACCCAGAACCCATGCCCTGTTACAGATGTCATCGCTTCGGCCACCACAAAGATGGCTGCAGAGGCCCGGAACGATGTGGTGTATGTAGCGAGCTCCATAATACCGACATATGCAAGAATCTGCACAAAGAAGGCAGACGAACGAAAGCAAAATGCCCGAACTGCGGGGATACACATCACGCCTGGAACAAACGATGTCCAGAAAGGGTAAACAGAATACTAGCTTTCGGATCAACCCAGCAACCCAAAGTAACAACTTCTAGACCCCAATCGACCAGACCCTCGGTAAAAATCCAGTGGTACACCCCTCGGCAAGTCCGAATAAATGAAGATCAGCAACAGTCTGACGCACGAAATCCTTCTAGTCTGAGCAAGGACAGGGCCTCCAACAACTGGAGGAAACAAAGAAGCACTACTCCACTAAGAAAGAGCAACAGAATAGATCAAGGCAGCAAAACGAACATACCTGCCGTTGCCTCCAAGACCTCCCAAGCAGAAATGATGATCCCTACATCATCAAATGCTCCAGTAGCTGGATGTAGCAAAGACGCTTCAACCCAACCAAGAGTCTCCTCACCCAGCAAGAAGAAAGTCTCCACTCCAGCCAAGAAGACACAAACCGTCGGGAAAACCAGTACTGTAAAAACCATGGACTCAATGATTCCACAATAACGGAAAAATGGACAATTTCAAAATTATACAATGGAATATTCAAGGATTCAAAAGCAAAGCTCAAACACTCAGAGCAGTGCTTCTCAAGGATAGCATTGATATTGTTCTACTTCAAGAAACACTCACCAAGACTGGCAGAAATATCAATATCCCAGGATATCAAGGATTCCACTGCCCAATGGCACAAGGTGGCACCAGAGGCATTTCAATTCTAGTAAGAAATCATATCAATGCCACGGCAATCACAGACCTGCCCAACTGTAGCGAGAACGTCGAAATTGTGGGAGTTAAGCTCACTATGAGGAACTCAACGCTGTCCATTTTCCATGTATACAAGAGCCAGAGAGAACATGACATGGATCTCTCAACAATCTTTGAAATAGCAGTCACTACACCTACTATCATCTCTGGTGACTTCAACGCTCATAGTGAATTACTTCTTGATTCACCAAGAACCGACTCCAACGGAAGACATATTGAGCATCTTTTGGATGAAGTGCCAGAAATCAGTCTGCTTAATTCGAAGGAACCAACCCACACTTGTGGGGGAAAGTTGGATCTCACGTTTGTTTCCACCAGTATTTATGAGTTGTCATTGGTCAGTGGATCCTGTTCTTGCTACAAAAACAGTTATTAATATAGCACTACCTCCTAGACCTCCAGCTCCCGAGCCCGGATGGGACTTTATCAAAGCAGATTGGACGAAGTTTCAGGAAGCTCTCGAAACTTGGCATCAAAACTACACTCCTGACAACACCGAAGAAATGGAAAAAGATTCAGTAAGTGCAATACATAGAGCAGCAAATCACGCTATCCCCAAGAGGAAAACAATTACCCAACAACACAAGGACCATTGGTATTACTGTGATAGGATCAAAGAGCTACATAACAGACTAAATCGTGCACGAAAGAATTTCAGAAGAGATAGAACCGAAGCTAATCTAGGACTTCTTAGAGCTGTCCGAGATCATGTGCACGAAGATACAGCAAAAATCAGAGAAGGAAAATGGCTCGAGTGGTGTGCCAAGCTAAATCAGCATACGTCCTTGGGCGACATCTGGAGGCATATCAACAAGGCCAAAGGAAAATCGCCTCCTGCTCCGCCGCACCATGTTCATCCAGAGCAAGAAGCAGAAAGGCTAGCAAATCTATTTGCTTCAAGAGCCAGTTCCACTCAACTTCCTCAAACAACTCTGACTCACCAACAAAGACTTCAAGCAGCAAGATGGAAAAAATAGATGATGATTTAGCCTTACCTGACGAACTAGACCAACCTTTCAATCTGAAAGAACTCAGAAGTGCTACAAAGAAAACTAAAAATACAGCTCCAGGCGAGGACAAAATCACTTACCACATGCTAGACAAGCTAGGAGAAAAGGGTGAAGAAGCCTTCTTGAATCTCATCAACAGAGTATGGGTGACAAGAACCCGACCACTCTCTTGGAACAGTGCAATTATAGTTCGCATTCCAAAACCTAAAGACCCAGGAAATCCAAAACCCAAGCATTAACAATCTGTCTGGCCAAAACTGCAGAAAGAATGGCCCTTAATCGAATTGAATGGAAAGCCAATCCACTACACCAAAATTCGTTTGCTTACAGAAAAGGTGTTGGAACCACAGAATGCCTTACCTCCCTCCTCGATAAAATCAATTACAAACCTGGAATCCTTATTTTTCTAGACCTTGAAAAAGCCTTCGAGTTAGCCAGTGCTCCAGCTACACTTTGCTGCCTTGTGGATAAGGAAATCAAAGGACACGCTCTTGATTTTGCCAAAGGAAGCCTGCTTAACCGAGAAGCTAAAGTCAAATTCCAAGGAAAAACATCGACCTCAAAGAGGCTGGAAAATGGAACTCCGCAGGAAGGAATACTAAGCCCCTTTATCTTCAACTGTCTCATGGAACAATTCATGAAGCTCAAGCTACCAAAAGCCAAACTTCTTAACTATGCAGACGACTTTGTGGTCATCATCAATGGCAAAGGTTCAAGGAACTATGCACAAAAATCCCTAGATATTATCAGCAGGGAAACGGAACGCATAGCAGTGAAAATAAACAGCAATAAAACAAAAGCTATGGCCGTTAAAATGAGAACTCAAGACATCAGACTGGCAATACAAGGACAAGAAATTGAGTGGGTTACCTCTTTTCAATACCTAGGAGTCATAATAGACAACCAGTTGAAATTCACTCAAGAAATTGAATATCTTCGGCAACGCTGTAAAGCCAGAAACTCAGCTTTGCGCTCTCTGACCAGCCTTAGAGAGGGTGCAAAGACAGCATTTGTACATGTTAAAATAATGCATAAACTGTAAGGCAATAGAGTATAACGTATGTCTTTCAATCTCAACATTAGATTTTATAAATTTCTAATGAAATAAATAAATACCATTAAACTATTTACATTTAACTGTTAGAAAAATTCAATTACATATATAAAAAATTTCAATAGAAATAACTGTTATAAAAAAGTTAGAAAAAAAAATTACATGGATAGTAAAATCTGGATTCCCAACTATAATTTATATAGATGTGATAGAGAAACTAGGTCAAATGGAGGAGTAGATCTGTATATTAAAGAGCACCTGATATGCACAGAGCTTCTAAACTCAATGAGGTGGTAGAGGTACTTGGAATTAAGGAAGAAAAATAAACCTAATTATTATTCTAATATATAAACTGCCAGATAGAAAGGTTGAGGAATTCACTGACAGCACATACTGTACCTGCCGTGCCTACCTTACATGCCGTGGCGGCATCAACTGCCGTGCTGGCATCAACTGCCGTGCCGGCATCAACTGCCGTGCCGGCATATAGAGTATTAAATATAGAGGCATATAAATTATTAAAGCTAAAAAAAAACATATAGATAATATACATTGTTAGGGAATTTATGAGAAATTTTATTCTCTTCAGATGGATTATAAATCATGGTATTTTCAGCCTCCTTTATTCTTTTTGTAATTTGGTCAATTGGATTTTTATATGATCTGACCATCTTTTTCAGCTGATGCAAATAATTTTCAAATGGAAAAGCTGAACAACTGTCAAGAGTACCATGTTCCTCGGCATCTGCTGTTAGGTGAATCAAACTGTGAACATTGTAGACTACACATTAGTGTCTATAACTAAGATAGGATTGGATATAGTCCAGTGCATGGCCTCGGATTCCATAATGATGGAGTTTACGTAAGAGTTAATTGTGATTAACAGTATCAAAAGCCTTTCTCAGGTCAATGAAGAGTCCAATCGGAAACTCTTTTGTTGTCAAGGGCTGAGTAAATTATATCAAGGAGACTAATACTTGCATCGTTGGTACTCTTTTGGGAGCGGAAGCCAAACTGACAGGGGCTAAGAATGTCAAATTTTTCGAGGTAGGAGTAGAGCTGTTTGTAGATAATTTTTTTCAAACAATTTTGATAGTATGGGTACGTTTGATATTGGTCTATAATTGTTTGTCTTATATGTCTTATGTCTTATTATTGGTCTTATAATTGTTATGTTTAGGTTCATGTAATATCATAACTCATGAATTCAAATTATAATTTATATACCAAAATGGGCTAAATTTGTACCAATTCTAAAATTTTTAAAATATATCATCTAGAACAAAGTAAACTTAGGTCTAAACTTATACCAAATTTATAGTAGTAATAGTAGAAATGATAAAAGAACTATATACAATTCTAAACAGGTACAGGAAACAAAAATAACCAATAATAGAGAGAGAGAGAGAGAGAGAGAGAGAGAGAGAGATAGAGAGATAGATAGATAGATATGGACACAGAGAACTGGAGACACACACACATTCAGACAGACACACACACAGAATTATTATTAGAATTATTATTAGGAGAACATAGACCCCATGCAACTTATAAATTATGTGAGAAATCTTTAAGGAATTCTGATAAAGAAAGAGATCTAGGGGTGGTTCTAGATAGAAAACTATCACCTGAGGACCACATAAAGAACGTTGTGAGAGGAGCCTATGCCACACTTTCCAACTTCAGAATTGCTTTTAAATACATGGATGGCGAAATACTAATGAAATTATTCACCACTTTTGTTGCCCGAAGCTAGAATATGCAGCAGTTGTGTGGTGCCCATATCTTAAGAAGCTCATCAACAAACTGGAAAAGGTGCAAAGACATGCTACTAAGTGGCTCCCAGAAATGAAGGAGCAGAACTTAAAGACATTAAATATGCCAAAATTAGAAGACAAGAAAAAGAGGTGATATGATCATTACATAAAAAATAGCAACAGGAATTGATAAAATCGATAAGGAAGATTTTCCGAGACCTGGAACTTCAAGAACAAGAGGTCTGTATACAGACGTACAGGTACAGGTACGTATACAGAGTACAGGTCTGTATACAGACGCCTGGTACTGTATAGAGGCGCCTGGCACTGTATAGACGCCTGGTACTTTATAGAGCAAGAAGTAAGAGCTTATCTTACTTATTAGCTTATAAGAGTATAGAGCAAAACGTAGAGCTTAAAAAAGCAAAATTAACACCAGTTCATAAAGGAGGCAATCTGGCAGACATAAACAAGTATATACCAATATCAAACCTACTCATACTATCAAAACACAGTCTCCGACACCTGACCACGCCATCACATTTAAACCACCTCCAAGCCCACAAATACTCTGGACGGGAGAGACATCTCCCGCCAACACATCACAAGGCACAGTGTGGTCACAATGCGACCCAAACGTCTTAAGGTCAGAGCTACTCCACTTGACGGTCATGATACCGGAAGAAGCAATACTTTAAAGGTCCTGAAGGACGTAACTGGCCTCAGACCCGCTGACATTAGTCAGGAAGGTGAAGATATCATGCTCTACTTTTCATGTGAAGAGGAGCTAGAAAAACTCCTCACCAACGATGCCATTCTTCGCAAAGAGCACTACCTACATCCTCACTTCCCACGTCAGTTCCTGGCCGGAAGAACTGTTTTTACCAGCAGGAACAGCCGGTGGATCGCTGAGCGACCTCAGCATCATATCATAAACAATATCGAGGACGAAAATCCAAACCTGTCGGTATTCAACCTGGAGTTCTGCAACACCGACAAAACGTCAATGAAAATTACGTTCACCACCATAGCTGCGGCCACCCAGGCTGCCACACTAGGATTCTACTGCTTCGGCCTAAAAATACCACCCCACCAAATAAAAATGGAACGATATCATGAGATTCAGCAGTGCTTAAAGTTATATATAGGAACTAACCAATAAGTATCAGCACCCTGTCCAGAGGTGCAGCCTGTGCGCACTGGACCATCACTACTCCATATGCAAGGCAACAGTCCATCACTGCTTGCTCTGTGATGGCAATCACCCCGCAATTTCCAACCGCTGCCCCCGCAGACAGGAAATCATCAAGGCCCAGGTTGAAGCCAAAAGAAACAACTCGTCTACCTCCTCGACCAGAGCCCCAAGCGTTCAACCCACCACCTTAGCTCTCACTAGTCGACCAGAAGACTTTCCGGTCTTACCAACATGTGGCTCCTCCCAGCAGGCGACACAGCCTTCTCATTGGGGACCCAGGGTCCCCAAGGTCCCACAGGCTCCTTCACAGCCCCCTGCATCACGTGCAGGTATTATCCCTGGTCTTCTTAAACTAGCGGAAAGGCTTGCAGGACCAGACAACCAGCGCTTTGTCAGGGAACTAAACGCCTTATACATAGACAATGGCCTGGCCCCCATCATAGCCACTAGCGTAAATCTCATTGCCTCCTCTACCACTCCGGAGACTACCACCAGGACGACCAGGTGGTCAACTTCAACACCGACTCCAGAACCGCCCATGACCCGGGCGACACAAACAGAGGTAATTCCTTCTCCAGCTCCCAACACTCCTACCATCACTATCTCAGCAGCCGCGTTAGCAGACGTGCTGTCTACAAACGATAACAGCACCACCAGCACTCCTGAAATAGCTACAGCCACCAATCAACGACACCTAAACCTACCTAAGGCTGCGAGGCGAAAGACAAAAACGCCCACTACGGAGGTTACGGACTCTTCAGACGAGGAAATCATAGTAGGAGCTCCACCGCCGCATCACAAAAACGACACCTACACGGTTCAAGACTTCCTCATGGAGGCCACGTCACCAAACTCTAACGACAGCACTGCTCATCTAAAGTCGCAGGCAAAGAAACAACGGAAAACCTAGAGGTCTACACTAACCCCACCAGCTCCATAACTGTTATAGCCAGCCCTCCAGGCTGAAAACCATCATGAAGACCCCCCATCCATCGCCACATCTCTAGTATCAGCCACTGATACAGATAATGGCTCCAAAGAGCCTCCACTTACGGGCTCACCATAGCCCGTGCTGCTGGAACTTATTGTTCTGAGTAGCGAATCTTAAACAACAACAACAACCCACAAATACGTCAACATCAACCAGCATTACACCGTCTAACATACTCTGTCAGATGTAACAACTAAATTTGTGAATTCAAGAACTAATCTATTGTATAACACAGTGTTAGTACGAGAAAAACATTACTCACATTAAGAGCCGTGTATTAAAATGGCGGGGATCTTGTTGTACTGACGCTCCACACTGTGTTCGTTTGCGTATAATGAACGTGTGACAATTTACTACAACAATTATTTAATTATTCTTATTCTTTATTTTACTATTTTTAGGTTACATGAAATTTCCAACTTATTTGCACACAATAATATAATTGCATTGTCATACCCATATATATTATGAAAAATACGATGCCATGAACTAATAGTCGAAGTCATTGGCCGAACGTATTAGTAATTTTTTTCTCACAAACGAGATGGATAACAAAACCACAGAGTAATAAGTATACAGTACAGTAAAGTCAATTTTATTCAGGAAAGTACATACATAGTTGATTTACAAACATAATGTTGGATTTATAGATAGAGCTAGTGCATTCAATACCTAAAGCCGCTAGTACACATAGCATTTCAGGCAACCGGGCAGTATAGTATAGTATAGTATATATTTATACTATATATATTATAGGGTACAAATACACAAATCACAGTACAAAAAGCCCATTTAACATACTGTCTATCATACAATTATCACACATCCAAACAATGTGATGTGGTAAACTACTTTCTACTAAACTACATATTCTACAATCTTATTCTACCTATTGCTTAATTTAGAAACTGTATGTTGAGCAGACTACACACCAGAAGGTGAAGGGACGACGACGAATCTAACTCTATGCCTTCAGCCGAACAAATCAATGTGGGTAGAGACGAGGACAGGTTGACCAGTCTAACATAAGAACATAAGAACAAAATTAACTGCAGAAGGCTTATTGGCCCATATGAGGCAGTTCCTATATATAACAACCCAATCCCACTCATATACATGTCCAACCAACGCATGAAACAATCGAGGGTCCCCACCTCCACCACTTTACGTGTTAATTGCAGCCCTGGTAATCAGGGCTCTAATCAACAACCCTGTTTCCAAACCAGTATTTACCCAAGTCTTTCCTAAATCTAAACTTATCTAATTGATATCCTTTATTTTGTGTTCTGTCTTGTGTTGATACTTTTAACACCCCTAATAATCAGTCAGGCGCAGACAGTTGCAGTGACAGGGTGTGTTAGCCGGAGCTCCTGAGTGTAGTTATATTATCATAACAATATGGAAGTTGTGGTGAAGGAACTGATGAGTCTGGTTGGGGCTCTAAGGACAGAGTTGAACTCTCTACGGGAGGAGGTACGACAGCTGAAACAACAACAACAAGGAACGAAGGAGGAGACCAGTAGTAAAAAGACCTCGTCTTGGAAAGTTGTAAAGGACAGGGACCTTAAGAAGACTTTGATAAAGCCGCCTACAGACGCCATAAGAACGTCAAATTCATTTGCCGTATTGGAGGACGAGTGCTGTGGTGAGACTGTGGATCACGCAAAAGGGAAAGCAACGAAGCGCAGGCCCCCCCAGAGAGTAAAAGAAGTACCTAAGCAAACTTTAGTTGTGGGAGATTCCCAGATAAGGTATTTGGATAGAATGTTTTGTGCTAGAGATTGGAGGAACAGGTTAAGGGTTTGCTATCCCGGAGCTGGTATTGGTGATATTATAAACAACATGAATGATATTATGGCTGGAAATGGGAACAATCCCGTTATTTGCATTAGCGCGGGAGAAAATGATGTTGGTCAAGTTAGGAGTGAAGAACTGATTCAGAGGTATAAAGCAGCAATTGAATTAGTTAGAAGCAAGGGAGGAATCCCGATCATATGTGGCATTCTTCCAAGAAAGGGAGTGGGAAATGAACGGATGTCGAGGGCACTTGGTGTCAATTGCCGGCTGGAAAGATATTGCAAATCAAATGCAATATCTTTCATAGACAACTGGGAACACTTCTATGGAAGAAATGAAATGTATGCTTGCGATGGGGTGCATCTATCGAGGGCTGGGGTTGTTGCTGTTGGGAACTCGTTGGAACCAGTGGTTAGAGGCGTTTGTTTGGGTTTAAATTGTTAGTAGATAGTAGTATGGGAATCGATTTGGAGGAAGGAGGTAATGAAAGTGTGTGTTTGTGGGAGAAAAGAATTGTCTGTCTGTCTGTCTCTCTCTCTCTCTCTCTTTGTCTCTCTCTCTCTCTCTCTGTCTTTGTCTCTCTCTCTCTCTCTCTCTCTCTCTCTCTCTCTCTCTCTCTCTCTCTCTCTCTCTCTCTTTCTTGTGCCAGTGTCTCATTCAGACCCCTACGACGGGTCTTGCCACCGCCCGCCAACAACACACCTAAATATTTTCAAAACAAGTATTTCACAATTTCTTTTGTATTATGGAAGCATGCACCAGCCTTCATTGGTCTCGGGAAAATTATCCGATACGTCATGTCGTGCATACTTTCTCCGTACTCCCATAAAACAGACGATTCTGCAATCATCTAAGTTTTCTCAAGCCACGTTCCTTACTCAGTGTCAGGGAGTAATATTCGATTTGTTAATATATTACAACGCTAAGCTTCTCTGACAGGCGACCACACGCACATTAGACATATTTGTTTATTAGTACATAGACATGAGGTACATAGACAAAGACAGACAGATATAGGCAAACAGAAAAAAAGACAGAGAAAAACAGAGACATCCTGTTGATGGATGGGGGAGATGGATATCGATAGATTTATTAAGGAAAGATTGGCGGAAGGACAGAAGAAGATGCCCACCATCTTGGAAGCTGCTAGTCATGTATCAGTTTAAGTATTAAACTCAGTAACCAAGCAATGGCTTTATATCAACCCTACAACCAAGACTTCCTCAGTAACACACAACACCACACTGGCGACGAGGATGAACTGTGAACGCAGGTATTTGTTCAGCTTAAAACACAAGGAAGAAGCATGCTGTCTCGCCCCCGGAGGAGGAGGAAAAGTCATGCTGTCTATGAGCACTATACCCGATGCTGTGTGCTTACCAATGCTGTGTGCTAACCGATGCTGTGTGCTAACCAATGCTGTGTGCTAACCGATGCTGTGTGCTAACTAATGCTATGTGCTACCCAAGCTATGTGCTGACTGAAGCTGTATACTGAGGAATCTGCGATCCATATCTGCCGATGCTATGTATGAAACGACGCTTTAATGCTGTGTAAAAAACCCGAGGTTTTGTGTACGAAACGACGCTTTAATGCTGTGTACAAAACCCGAGGTTTTGTGTACGAAACGACGCTTTAATGCTGTGTCCTAAACCCAATGTTTTGTGTACGAAACAACACCCTGTGCTACAAAATTCTTCTTGCTGTGCCAACTGCTGACAACTGCTGTACCAACTGCTAAGAACTGCTGTGCCAACTGCTAACAACTGCTGTGCCAACTGCTGACAACTGCTGTGCTG
Organism: Procambarus clarkii; assembly: GCF_040958095.1. Taxonomy (NCBI): domain Eukaryota; kingdom Metazoa; phylum Arthropoda; class Malacostraca; order Decapoda; family Cambaridae; genus Procambarus; species Procambarus clarkii. The sequence continues at coordinate 44,200,006 of NC_091180.1, read as the reverse complement.
CTGTGAGTAGGAACAACACATGTACACAAGGGCTAGGTAAGAAGTCAGTTGCTGCTGTATTGTGCACTGCTGTGAACTTTTGCATTAAAATGCTTGTGTGCTTTGCAAAATTAAAGTAATTACAGTGAATTCTTAACTAACATATACATTGCAGTAAGTGTTTAGTATTCTGAGGAACATTTAAGTGATAAATTTACATTTATACAGTAAAAGTGGCAAGTATACCTCAGTTTCCTGCATTTGATCCTGACTGTGACCAGACAAACCTGTCACAGAGGTGGAACAAATGGTTTAAAAGGTTTGAAAATTTGTTGATAGTTTCTGACATCAAAAGTGCTGAAAGAAAGCGTGCCTTTCTACTTTATTATGCAGGTGATCGAGTTTGTGACATCTTTGATACACTGAAAGACACTGGTGGTGCCAAAGATTATGATATTGCCAAAGCCTAATTAACTGAACATTTCAAACCAAGACAAAGTACTGCAATGGAAATTATGCATTTCAGAAGAGCCAAACAACTCTCTAATGGAACTGTGGATCAATACCACACACGTCTGCAGGGTTTAGCAGCCCATTGTGAGTTTGGTGATGTTCACAAAGAAATCAAACAGCAAATAATTGAAACATGCACATCTACACGTCTCCGTGTAGATGTGCAAAGAGCTCTAGAACTTGTTGATGATGAAAGTTCTCTTACCAAGATACTGGATATTGCTCGTCGAATGGAAGATGCTGCACGTGAGGCTCGTGTCATGTAGTGCAGTGCCAATAACGGTTCTGCCACTGTTACTAACAGTGATGAGGTACGTAAGGTTCACGGAGGACACCGTGATCAAAGAAGATATCATGCCAACCCTAACAGCAAATTGAGCCGAGAACCACATCACAACTGGAGTCATGGAACAAGACTCAAGCAGTCACAACGACTCACATCAGAGGGTGTCAACAATAAATGTTACAATTGTGGAGGAGACTACCCACACCTAGGTAATGTTTGTCCTGCTCAAGGTAAGAAGTGCTATGAGTGTGGAAAACTGGGTCATTTTGGTGCTATGTGTCGTTCCGCACTAAAGAAACCACAGTCAATGAATAAAAGCACTGTACGAGGATCAGGTCATAGGGGTCGAGGTGGCAAACACAATATTGCACCTCATATCCAGAATGTTAATAATGTACAAGACAACATTTCATTACAACCAGTCTCAGATGACAGTGAATGTGATTATACTTATGGAGTACAATCAATCACAGAATGGAATGATCTTCCGAACAACCCAGAGACTATAGTATACATTGCTGGTATTTGTCTCAAAGTTCTCACTGACACTGGATCAAACATTGACACCATTGCTGAGTTCCACTATGAAAAATTTTAAAAACAGTTCCCAACGCTTGAAAACTATAATGGCAAAGCCACTGCCTATGCTTCAAAGGTAGCCTTGCCAGTGATTGGAACTTTCACTGCAGAGATTAAGTCAAAGAATGCAATGCACACTACTACATTCCATGTTGTTAGGAATGCAAAGGAGTCTCTACTCAGTTACAAGATTTCAACCAAATTGGGGCTACTTCAGCTTTCAAATGCTGTAGCAGTGGAATCTGCAAAAAATGTTGATGCTATTGTTGCTGAATTTTCTGACCGATTTGAATCCATAGGTTGTTATACTGATAGCAAAGGACATCTGCATATCAACCCAGATGTTAATTCCAGTTGCCCAACCACATCGCCGACAGCCATTTCATTCTCGCAAGAAAGTCGATGCCGAACTGGATAGGCTGATGGAACTAGATATCATTGAACCAGTAACAGACCCAACACCATGGGTAAGCCCAATTGTCACTCCACCAAAGCTGAAGAATCCAGATGAGATACGCATTTGTGTGGACATGCGTGTTCCCAACAAGGCAATAATGCGTGAATGCCATCCTACACCCACTATAGATGATATGATTTACCGCTTGAATGGTGCAACTGTATTTAGCAAGTTAGATTTAAACAAGGGCTATCATCAGCTTGAACTTGATGAGGAGAGTCGCTTCATCACAACGTTTACGACACATCGAGGTCTGTATAGGTACAAGCGCCTGAGTTTTGGGATTAACAGTGCTGCTGAGGTATTCCAGTACATCATCAGCCAGGTATTGCAAGATATACCTAATGCTGACATTATGTCTGATGACATCATTGTTTATGGCCGTACCCAAGCTGAACACGACAAAGCTCTTCGTGCAACATTGCAACGCCTACGAGACAAAAATCTGACGCTAAGCCGAGCAAAGTGTGAGTTCAATCAACATAAAATTGAATTCTTTAGACATGTACTTAGTGACAAAGGTCTGTCTCCAGATCCTAAGTTGCAGATATAAAAAATGCTGCACCTCCTTCAACATCCACTGAAGTACATAGTTTTCTGGGAATGGCAAACTACTGTTCTCGCTTCATTCCAGATTTTGCTACCATTACGAAGCCTCTATATGAGCTCCTGAAGAAAAATGCATCATGGTACTGGATCGATATCGAGCAAAATGCATTTGATGCCGTGAAACATGCACTAGTAGAGAATGCGACTGCTGCGTACTTTGATCCGTCAATGAACACTGAGTTAACGGTGGATGCTAGTCCTGTTGGTTTAGGTGCTGTTTTAGCCCAACACATTCTTATTCGTAGGCAATTGTAGTAATTGCCTACGCCAGCCGTTCTCTCACAGATGTTGAGCAACGATACAGTCAGACAGAGAAGGAAGCTCTTGCTCTTGTAAGGGGCTGTGAACACTTTAATGTGTATCTGCTTGGTGCACCCTTCACCACAATAGTCACTGACCACAAACCGTTGGAGACCATCTTCAATAATCCAAAGTCCAAACCACCAGCTCGCATTGAGAGATGGGCTCTTCGTCTGCAACCATACAACTTTACGGTGAAATACAAGCCGGGTGCAGGCAATCCCGCTGATTACATCAGTCGACATCCTGCCAACAGTTTCACCATCACCAAGCATCAGCAAGTTGCCGAGGAATATGTACACTCTGTAACCTGTGATGCAGTCCCTAAGGCTCTCACTCTTGATGAAATCCGTACTGCAACCCTAGAGGACCCAACTCTGCAAGCAACAGTGGATGCATTGACTAAGAAAAAGTTTCCACACATCCCACCCTCAGGAGTTGATCAAGATGCATTCAAAGCACTTGAATGCATCCAGACAGAATTAAGTGTTACGCAACAACGCGACACCGTGCTGCGAGGTACTCGTATCGTCATTCCAGCTGTTCTCCAGCAACGTGCTCTGAAGCTTGCACATCAAGGACACCAAGGTCTTGTTAGGACCAAACAGCTGCTACGAGAAAAGGTGTGGTTTCCTGGCATTGATCGTCAAGCAAAGGATATGCATGATGCCTGTGTCCCTTGCCAAGCTGCAGTGGATACTTCAAGACCAACACCTCTACCTGCTGCACCATGGACGGAAGTATCGATGGACTTCTGCGTACTGCTACCAACTGGAGAGTACTTGTTGGTAGTCATTGATGATCACTCACGTTATCCAGAAGTAGAAATCATCACTTCCACATCTGCAAAGGCTGTCATCCCGAAACTCGACAAGATCTTTTCAAACTTTGGCATTCCTGAAGTTGTCAAGACGGACAATGTACCGCCATTCAATGGACAAGACTTCGTCAACTTTGCTGAGCATATTGGATTCAAACACCGCCGTGTGATGCCACTACATCCTCAAGCAAATGGAGAAGTCGAGAGATTCATGCAACCTCTCATGAAAGCGGTACGCTGTACTCATGCCGAAGGACGATCCTAGAAACAAGGTATGTATGCTTTTCTCAGGAACTACCGTGCAACACCGCATGGAACACTGGGCAAGTCGCCTGGCGAACTCTTATTTGGACGTCCTATGAGAATCGCACTACCCGTCATGCCAGCCGAGGTAACGGATAAACGTCTCGCTGAGAAGGATGCACTAGCTAAGGGCAAAATGAAAATTGCTCATGATCAACGTGCAAAGGAACAATTCATAAAGGTTGGAGATACTGTTCTCGTTAAAAAGAAAAAAGAGGGAAAGCTAGATATGCCGTATGATACAAAACCATATAAAGTGATTAGTGTAAAAGGAACTATGGTAACAGCTAGTAATAGAGATCATAGTATAACACGTAATATGGCTTATTTCAAAGTGATTCCAACTAGTGTAGAAAATGATGAAGTGCAAAGTCGTGCAAAGGAAAAAGAAAAAATGAGTTATAACTCAACAAACAATTCATCAAGGGATATTCTTGTATTTGGGGACTCTCGTCCTAAACGTCATGTTAAACGCCCTAAGCGATTTGATGATTAATTGTGTTCTCATGTAATGCAAAGTATTTACTTATTATGCTAAACTAAATTTAATATTGTTTGAATAATGCAGATCTCTCATTCAATATTTTGTAACTTTGTATTACAGTTTCTTTCATTTTTGTTTAACATTGCATATGTATTTTTAACATTGAAATCCTGTGTGGTAAAGATTAAGTTTGTTAAATTCTTCGTGTGCTTAATTAATGTTAAATGTATGCAATATCTCGTGATATGTTAATAACTTACTTTGTGTCAATAACTTTGCTTTGTGCTACAAGCATGGTAGACATCCTGTATTCATTCTTTTTAAGGAAAAGGAGGGATGTCATGTTCATAGAAAATGGCACTATCCTTTTGTATGCGCTGCGGTTCAGACGCCAGCAGTAGAGAGGTAAACAAGAAAGCATACAGGACGCCCACCATCTTGGAAGCTGCTAGTCATGTATCAGTTTAAATATTAAAGTCAGCAACCAAGCAATGGCTTTATATTAACCCTACAACCAAGACTTCCTCAGTAACACACAAACACCACAGATAGATAGACGGATATATAGATGGATGATTATATGTATAGATGGATGGATATATATATCGGGATAGTTAGTTGGATGCACCTGCTGCCATCACTCACCCAAAAAGTTGACATCCTCCTCCTAAACCCTTCCCCCGTCCCCCAATCTACGAACCCCCTCCCGAGTCAACCCCTCCACAAACCCCCACCGGAGAGCCCCACTCCCATCCCGGTTCCCCAACCCATCCCGCTGGGACCACAGTCTAAATAAACACAAAGTTACCCCCTCCCCGTGTACTGTGGTGTCTGGGCACAGTAGCGGAGGTCAGACTCCAACTTCCGGACACACTGCTGGAGTGACTGAGCCTCAGAGACGCCGGCGGGGCGACCACAGAGTTTAATCTGTGTTTTACAGTTCGCTGCTTGCCAGATAAGGAGAGGCATTGGGAGGTGGAAACAGTTACGTAATGGTATGGATATGATAGTATCCATACCATTACTGATCATTACCAAGGGATGATCGTGAGCGTCGCTCACGATCATCCCTTGCAAAGTACTTGAATGACTCATAAGGGTAAGACTAGTTGCAAACCTAGAACGAGTTGGATTGGTAAGTAAACAATAACAACACGGCTTTTGAGCAGCCATTTGACATATTAGTATATCGTGGGAGGATTTGTTATAACTCGGGGTGTTTGCGGCAGTTACCAGAAGCGCTGGTAACGCCCCGGACTCCAGTCACCACCACCAACATCCTTGTGGTCACAGTTTCGACCACAACTACAAGTGTTACCATCGTACCAGTAACAAAATGACCACCATTGTCATCACAGCTCCCATCACACTACCACTGTTACAAAAACAGTCCTCACCACACCACCACTGTTACAATGACAGCCCTCACCACACAACCACTGTTACAATGACAGCCCTCACCACACTAATGTTGGGATCTTTAAGTCTGGCAGCCTTATACAATTTTGGAATTGATCCTGTGAAACCAGCCAAGTTAGAAATGTCATTATAGATGCTGGTAAGAATTGTCCATTTCTGTATCGTTAGAGACATTTTCTTTATAACATTTGATAAACAATTTCACACTGGTCATCATTGGCGATGCTCGTTCGTAGTTGTAATGGCTCAGGAACCATCAGATCGACCAATAAGTAACCATACTTGCTCTGGGATATTGCCCGACGGTATATATCAACGAAACTATTAGTAGTTTTTCGCCCATATAACTGTCCACTTAAAATTTCAAGTTGGGTTATGTCTCTCACCTTCATTAATATATAATGGCTACAATTCAGAGTTATTGTCCTGGCATATTTCCCCTTGGGAAATTTTTTTTGACTAATTAGAATTACGGAAATATTGTCGTGTCCCCCTCGGGTGAAGATATTGGCTATAATTGGACACTGTATGGCTTCCAGGTATAAGTCGTCAATTATATACAAAACTTACTAATTTGAAAAAGGATCTTTATACTCTAATGGGTTAATTAGCTCCTGGGAGAGAGAAACCTTGTTTCGCAGAAAGGAGATGTTTGAAAGAGGATGTTCTGTATTATTTGCAGTTGACACTAAAAATGTTGAGAATTTTCTGTGGTATTTAACACATAAATTTCCCACAAGAGTCGTTTTCCCAGAATTGCTGAATCCAGCTACAAATATTCTTGCTGGGTGGTGGAAAATATTAAGTTGCTCGATTGTGACAAAAGTACACTCCTCCATATTTTCCCCATAAATGGTTCAATTACCTATGGGCGGTCACACACACACACACATATATATATATATATATATATATATATATATATATATATATATATATATATATATATATATATATATATATATATATGTATTGTTGGGGTTTACACTTACTCTCGGGTGATCAACAGTATACTTTCAATGTCACTCACCGTAGCCCTGCGGGTCTTCACTCTAATCCTCTCGGCGCCACTGCACGCTAGGAGAGTATCCCAGTCAATCCCAACCGGCCTCTGATTGAGAAGGAGTGGGAACACAACTCGTTCACTTAACTGTTATGTGCCCGCCCCAACAATAGGGCTTTACTATTAACCACAAGGTCGCCAACTGGTGTTTTCGGTGTCCAGTAACACGTCAGTGGACTGGTTGAATTGTGGTATCCTTGGCAAGGTCACCCTCAATAGATCAGGAATCAGGCAGGTACTTACTTTTATCACTCTTTGCTTTCAAGTATAATATAGCCACAAGATAAATGGAGGGGATGATAGAAACACAAAAGTATTTTGTATTTTACTTAAAAATTCATTCAAAGATGTCACAAGGTCATATCAATTAATAATCAGCTGATCCAGGCGGGAGTCGGTCGTTCCCACGTATATTATACACTCACTGCGGTGGCAACACTCCCCCTCTCGTCAATGTCAATCAGCTGAGCGCCCCCCATCCGCGCGAAAGTTTATTGCTTGTTTCTCTAGCGGCACATGCGCTGTTTCTTTAAGTTCTCAATGATCACTAGAAGTTCGTACACTCGATATTTGCAACAATAGCACGTATTACTTTGCTACACCGTACTCAAACAATCGTTTCTATAATAAATGCGACAATAATTCACTATAATGGTTTTACACACCGCCCTTCATTTCAATGGTAACTTATGAAGTATTTAACACTGGAGTTCTCAGTACTTCCTTTCGTGGGCGATAACACAATAAATCACTGCACTCACAAATGGTTGTTCAATGCACGAACACAGACATATATAATATAGATATATCAGACATCAATAAATGGTAAATAAATAGTTACTGGGCACATAGCCTAACTTCCAAATACTGACATAATATTATATATAATTTCTCACTATATGTTCACATCAAAGTCTCATGAAAGAATTCTCAACACAGTAAATTCATCACTTAATCCGGGTGCCTGTACACACCAATAATAATATATATAAGTATCGTGAGTACTCTTGATAGTACTATTCTGCACACTGGTGCCTTACTGTGACATAGGTGAGACTTGCTCACGACATACAAAATCCTCAGGCTAAATAATATAGCTGAATAATATAGCTGACTAAAGGGGAATGGGGAGGGAAACTAGAAACACCTACTTCCACCTATCCTCCGATGAGAGTTGAGTTGTAGCTCCTGGTCCTCGTGTCGGGAACGCCCCCACACACACGTTGTCATGTCCTCCAGGAACCCAATCGCTGTCCCACCATTTAGCGCGTCGTCTCCGTGCCTTCTTCCCTGCAGGTCTGTGCTCCTCCTCGACTTCTTGTAGGGTTGGAGTCGGTCTCCTGGCCGTCGACCTCTCCCAGCTACGGCTGTCCGCCTACTTCTCGGCTGCAGTCGTCCGGATTCCCAAATAGTCCTCGTCTTCCTCTGCTACCCAGTGGCTCTGGTCAGCCACTACGCCGTCACGAATGGGTGAACTGCCTCAGACGTCGACTACGTCACTGCACAGACTTCACTTCTTCTTGCACAGTACCTGTCCTGGAGCACTTGTTGCTCAATAACCGTCGATTCCCTCTCTGGTTCAACACATGAACTAAGGAAGACCTCACAGAGTACTGGCAAACTTCAGGTGACGCGTAAATTCCACGGGAGCAGGAAACAACTGTCAAACTGACAGGACCAATCGTCGCACGTCCAACCTCCTTGACGTGTCGTGACTGACTGATGGCGCCAACGCGGCGCGCTGCCCAGAACCCCTTCCTTCGTGACGTCACTTTCGCCACGGGAGGTTTTCATTGGCTCCCTGTGCCACATTGCTGTCGGTGACCAATCCGGTGTCACTGATGTCACACAGTTTTGGCGGGGAAACAGGAGAGCCAGCGCCATCTTGGCTTCCTAAAGGGCCTAAACCACAGGCCAAAATATTATTGTTTCACAAATTTCTCGACTCTCCGAGAACACTCCACTCTCCCACATATATCAAATTGATGCCTGCGACGTAGAGAACGCTTGGGTAAAGGGGACATGACTCTTACTGCAGGCGTGGGAGAAATATAAGGGGGGAACACCGTCACATACCCCTCCCCTTAAAATAAGAGTCATGTCTGGTTAGTGTATACGGGATAGGGCATCTGCTACTACGTTGTCCTTCCCCTTGATGTGCTTGATTTCCAGCCGGTACTCTTGCAGTAACAACGTCCACCTCGTCAGGCGTTGGTTGGATTTCTTCATTTTGTATAAAAAGGTGAGAGGGTTGTGATCTGTGAATACCAGAACAGGTCTCGCCCCTCCTCCCACGTACACATCAAAGTGCTTCAGGGCCATAACTAGCGCCAATGCCTCTTTCTCAACGGTGCTATAGGCCCGCTGGTATTTTACAAACTTCTTCGAGTAGAACGCTACTGGCCTATGTACTTCACTCCTTTCTTGAGCCAACATGGCCCCTATTCCAACGTCGCTGGCGTCTACGTACAGGATGAATCCGGCTAAAAAATCTGGGGATATTAACACCGGGGCCTCCGTCAACAATTTCTTGGTCTTTTCAAAAGACTCTTGGCAGGCCTCTCCCCATCTCCATCGTACATTCTTGGAGAGTAGCTTGGTTAGGGGATGCGCTACCGTGGAGAAATTCCTGCAGAACCCACGATAGTACCCTATCATTCCGAGGTACCTTAGCAACTCCTTACGCGTCCTGGGCACGGGGTATTCCTTAATGGCTGATACTTTGTGATCAACAGGAGTGACTTCACCTTGGCCGATGACAAAACCAAGGTACTCTAAGTGAGCTTTCCCAAACTCACTCTTGGCCAAATTTACAGTCAAGTTAGCCTCCTCTAGCCTCCTGAACAATTCCCTGAGTCTCTCCAGATGCGTCTTCCAATCGTCGGCGTACACGACGATGTCATCGATGTAAACTGTGCAGCCTGCGGCACCCCTTAACAATTCATTCATCATACGCTGGAAGCAGCTGCCGCTGTTTTTCATTCCAAAGGGCAACACCTTGTACTGGTACAGCCCGTCAGGAGTTGCGAAAGCTGATATCTTCCTGGCCTCAGGAGTCAAAGAGATCTGGTAGTACCCCTTGAGTAGATCGACCTTGGTTACGTACCGTGCACTGCCCACCTGGTCAATGCAATCGCTCGCTCTTGGCATGGGGTGAGAATCTGCCACTGTGATGGAGTTCACCCTCCTGTAATCTGTACAAAAGCGGTAGGTTCCGTCGCTTTTCCTCACCAACAAGCATGGGGAACTCCACTCACTTTTACTGGGCTCCGCAAGGTCGTTCTCAAGGAGATACTCCACCTCCTTTCTCATCAGCTCTCGCTTCTCCAGGCTCACCCTATATGCGCTCTGCTTGATGGGCCTGGCGTCCCTCACCTCTACCTCGTGCGTCACACTCTTGTGTCGTCGTGGCACGTCGGTAAAGAGGGAGGCATACTCCCTCAGTAGGTTCGCCAGGTCCGCGCTCTGTTGCCCTTCCAGATGTAGTAGCTTGTCCTTGATCTTCGCCAGGCTCTCAGTGTTGGTGAGACGGGTGCCATCCGCCCTGGACCACTTTCCTTCCTCCTCCGGGAGTTCTTGGTCCCCCTGTACGCACAGAACTGTCTTCTGCTGGGGTTCTCGGGTCACCATTCCGTCCTGCCTGGCGGCTCCTCCTTCCACAGTGAAGAAAGGTTTCAGGCGGTCTACGTGACACACCTGCTTCTTGCGGGGTCTATCCAGCTTCCCAATTTCGTACGACACAGGACCCAACCGCCGTAGCACCTGGTATGGTCCCTCGAACCGCGACTCGGTCACCCTACCTTTAACCGGCAGCAAAACCATCACCTGGGATCCGACCTGGAACTCCCTCTGCGTAGCTCTCTTGTCGTACCACTCCGACATCTTACGCTGCGCCTCCTTCAGATGTTTCCCAGCTAGTTCCTTCGCTAGAGTGAGATGCTCTTTGAACTTCTGGACATATTCATTCACCATTCCCACGGTCGCTCCCGGTGTCCATTGTTCCTTCAGCATGGATAGCATGGCACATATAATATAGATAAATGGAAAGTAAGCCTTCTCAGGACCCACACGTCCTCCTTTGGCCTCACTAATCAATTCGGGGAAATCCACCTGCTGCAACTCTCCAAGACGAGTGCGGTCTACCCCTAGAGAACTGGTGAGGGTCACCTGCCCTTCGCCATTCGGGCTACCTTCGCCCTCCGCTCGTTCTCCGGGTCCTATGAAGAGGTGATCTATTCCCAGGCTGTCGGACGTCTCCTCAGCCCCATCAGATCCACAACCTCCTTGTTCCTCGCGCTGTCTCGGCATCACAGCACAAACTGGGAACGCCATCGGGGCGATTCCCTTCTCGCCCCCACAGGCGTCTAACTCTCCGCCCGTCTCCTTGTATTGTTCTAGGCACTCTTCGCCTTTCACGAGATTCGGGAGGACATATCCTCCACATGCGTCGTTTCCCAAGATGACCTGTGCCTCCATCTTGGGCATTGATGTACAGACTCCCACCACAAGGGTCTGGCAGCCATAATCAGAATTCAAAGTTACCTGGTGTAGGGGCATCCTCACTGGGCCTCCCACAGTGGTCACACTTGCCACCCCCACACTGGTACTCTCGTAACCCTCGGGGAACAGGGTTTCACTCACCAGGGTAAAATCGGCCCCAGTGTCTCTTAATATCTTCACTGGGATGGAGCCTGTGTCCCCCATCCTTACGGTTCCCTGACACACGAATGGGTGAACTTTCTTCTCCCCACTCAGCACGGGTTCATCCCGCGCCCTCTAGGCCATCTGGTCCTCGAACCTCACTAAAGCAACGTGCCCCCGCTGCTTAGGGCGTCTGCATTCCCGCGCGACGTGTCCGATTATTCCGCAGTTGTAGCAGCGGACCCTCGTCGGAGACCATCCGCCACCACTCGCCTTAGCACTGCCCCCAGAGGCCGTCGCTCCCTGTGTCTTTCTCGCACCACTTGTCGACTCCTTTGTCGCAGCAACAGCTCCTGAGCTCTCCGCTTGGTTCTTCTTTATCGGCTCTGTAGTACCTTTTGATCCTCGGTTGTCCCAACTCGAGAGGTGGGACTTGGGGGAACTCACTCCTGTCCTCCATCTATCCGTCCTCCTATAATTCCTACTGCTTCCGGAGTATACGGGTGATTGGTGCTGTCCCTCTCGGCGTGGGCGTAATGCTTCTTCTAGCATGTCGGCTGCGGCCCTCAGATCCTTTATGTCCGCCTCCTTCACTCTCACCCTGACCTCAGGAGAGAGCACGGACATAAACTTTTCCATGACCATTAGCTCCTTGACCTCTTCAACCGACCTCGCTCCTTCAGAGTCCAGCCACTTAAGGAACTTTCTCTCCATGTCCCTCGCCGTCTCCGCATAAGACTTTCCTGGTGAACGGGTACATTCCCTGAACCTCTTCCTGTAACATTCCGGCGTGAGCTTGAAGGAATGGAGCACAGCTCGTTTTACCGCATCGTAGTTGGTGCATTCTTGGAAGTCGAGCATAGTGTAGGCTTCACGAGCTTCACCTGTGAGCCTCCCTTGAACCAGCTCCGCCCACTCCGCCCTCGGCCACCTCTTCAAAGCAGCAACCCTTTCGAAGTGGTCGAAGAAACTTTCGGCTTCATTAGGCACAAAGACCGGCAGATCTCGTTCCCTCACTCGTCGGTCTTCCTGTTGCGGAAGAGCAGGTGCACCTAGTCCTAGTTCAGCTAGCTTCAGCTCCACATCCTTGTTGGCTTCTATCTCCTGTTGTCTCATCTTAGCTTCTCGCTCGTGTTCTTTCCTGCGCAGCTGTGCTTCTCGCTCTTCACGCCTCAGCTGTGCTTCTCGCTCTTCACGCTTCAACTGTGCTTCTCGGTCTTCACGCTTCAACTGTGCTTCTCGCTCCTCACGCCTCAATTGTGCTTCTGCTTCTCGCTCTTCTTTGCGCTGCTGTGCTTCTCACTCTGCGCTGCTGTGCTTCTCGCTCTTCTTTGCGCTGCTGTGCTTCTCGCTCTTCCTGCTCCAGTTGTGCTTCCAGCCGCAACTTCATTATTTCCAGCTTAACGCTGTGCCTACTGCCGCTGGATCCCCTGCTGCTTCCACCAATGCTCAGGTGTTCTCCCACACTGGCAGGTGTTCGGGGCCGTTCCTCCCCCAAAGCTTCGTCTCGTGCCCTGAGCTGTGCCATTATCTCCAGTCTTCTTTCTCCCACTCTGGCAGATCTCAGCTTTATTCCAAAATGGTCTGCTATTGCCTGTAACTGTGCCTTGGTGCACGCCTCCAGCACCTGTTCATCTCTAGTGTCAATAAACCTTGTTACTTTATCATCCTCCATCTTGTGCTATGAGTGATAATCTGCACCTGATCTCTAATACCACTGCCAAGTACCACCAAAGCAACCTTTATTTCGATCTAGATCCTGGCAAGGTCGCCAATGTTGGGGTTTACACTTACTCTCGGGTGATCAACAGTATACTTTCAATGTCACTCACCGTAGCCCTGCGGGTCTTCACTCTAATCCTCTCGGCGCCACTGCACGCTAGGAGAGTATCCCAGTCAATCCCAACCGGCCTCTGATTGAGAAGGAGTGGGAACACAACTCGTTCACTTAACTGTTATGTGCCCGCCCCAACAATAGGGCTTTACTATTAACCACAAGGTCGCCAACTGGTGTTTTCGGTGTCCAGTAACACGTCAGTGGACTGGTTGAATTGTGGTATCCTTGGCAAGGTCACCCTCAATAGATCAGGAATCAGGCAGGTACTTACTTTTATCACTCTTTGCTTTCAAGTATAATATAGCCACAAGATAAATGAAGGGGATGATAGAAACACAAAAGTATTTTGTATTTTACTTAAAAATTCATTCAAAGATGTCACAAGGTCATATCAATTAATAATCAGCTGATCCAGGCGGGAGTCGGTCGTTCCCACGTATATTATACACTCACTGCGGTGGCAACACTCCCCCTCTCGTCAATGTCACAATCAGCTGAGCGCCCCCCTTCCGCGCGAAAGTTTATTGCTTGTTTCTCTAGCAGTACGCGCGCTGTTTCTTTAAGTTCTCAATGATCACTAGAAGTTCGTACACTCGATATTTGCAACAATAGCACGTATTACTTCGCTACACCGTACTTGGGCTCAAACAATCGTTTCTATAATAAATGCGACAATAATTCACTATAATGGTTTTACACACCGCCCTTCATTTCAATGGTAACTTATGAAGTATTTAACACTGGAGTTCTCAGTACTTCCTTTCGTGGGCGATAACACAATAAATCACTGCACTCACAAATGGTTGTTCAATGCACGAACACAGACATATATAATATAGATATATCAGACATCAATAAATGGTAAATAAATAGTTACTGGGCACATAGCCTAACTTCCAAATACTGACATAATATTATATATAATTTCTCACTATATGTTCACATCAAAGTCTCATGAAAGAATTCTCAACACAGTAAATTCATCACTTAATCCGGGTGCCTGTACACACCAATAATAATATATATAAGTATCGTGAGTACTCTTGATAGTACTATTCTGCACACTGGTGCCTTACTGTGACATAGGTGAGACTTGCTCACGACATACAAAATCCTCAGGCTAAATAATATAGCTGAATAATATAGCTGACTAAAGGGGAATGGGGAGGGAAACTAGAAACACCTACTTCCACCTATCCTCCGATGAGAGTTGAGTTGTAGCTCCTGGTCCTCGTGTCGGGAACTCCCCCACACACACGTTGTCGTGTCCTCCAGGAACCCAATCGCTGTCCCACCATTTAGCGCGTCGTCTCCGTGCCTTCTTCCCTGCAGGTCTGTGCTCCTCCTCGACTTCTTGTAGGGTTGGAGTCGGTCTCCTGGCCGTCGACCTCTCCCAGCTACGGCTGTCCGCCTACTTCTCGGCTGCAGTCGTCCGGATTCCCAAATAGTCCTCGTCTTCCTCTGCTACCCAGTGGATCTGGTCAGCCACTACGCCGTCACGAATGGGTGAACTGCCTCATACGTCGACTACGTCACTGCACAGACTTCACTTCTTCTTGCACAGTACCTGTCCTGGAGTACTTGTTGCTCAATAACCGTCGATTCCCTCTCTGGTTCAACACATGAACTAAGGAAGACCTCACAGAGTACTGGCAGACTTCAGGTGACGCGTAAATTCCACGGGAGCGGGAAACAACTGTCAAACTGACAAGGCCAATTGTCGCGCGTCCAACCTCCTTCACGTGTCGTGTCTGACTGATGGCGCCAACGCAGCGCGCTGCCCGGACCCCCTTCCTTCGTGACGTCACTTTCGCCACGGGAGGTTTTCATTGGCTCCCTGTGCCACATTGCTGTCGCTGACCAATCCGGTGTCACTGACGTCACACAGTTTTGGCGGGGAAACAGGAGAGCCAGCGCCATCTTGGCTTCCTAAAGGGCCTAAACCACAGGCCAAAATATTATTGTTTCACAAATTTCTCGACTCTCCGAGAACACTCCACTCTCCCACATATATCAAATTGATGCCTGCGACGTAGAGAACGCTTGGGCAAAGGGGACATGACTCTTACTGCAGGCGTGGGAGAAATATAAGGGGGGGAACACCGTCACAGTATATATATATATATATATATATATATATATATATATATATATATATATATATATATATATATATATATATATTATATTAAATATGACCGAAAAAGTAAGATTAATAATTCTAACACAAATTTTCTCAATCTTTCGTACATTTCTTTTCACTGTTGGTGGTAATTCAAAAATCAATTCTCCAAAATTCATTTTTATTTCTAGTCTGATGCGACACTTGAGCGCGTTTCGTAAAACTTATTACATTTTCAAAGACTTTAGTTTACACATACACAACTGAATAGAACATACACATCTCCGATTTGTTTATATCTACATTTGAGTGAGGTGGATGGGGTGAGGTGGTATTTAATAAGGTATTAATTTCATCAACACAAGACAGAACACGAAACAATGGGTATTGAATAGAAGTGATTGTAGAAAGCCTATTGGTCCATATTTCTTGATGCTTCTATATTGGAGCGGAGTCTTGAGGTGGGTAGAATATAGTTGTGCATTAATTGGCTGTTGATTGCTGGTGTTGACTTCTTCATGTGTAGTGCCTCGAAAACTTCAAGCCGCCTGCTATCGCTGTATCTATCGATGATTTCTGTGTTGTTTACTAGGATTCTCTGGCGATGGTTTGGTTGTGGGAAGAGATTATATGCTCCTTAATGGAGCCCTGTTGCTTATGCATCGTTAAACGCCTAGAAAGAGATGTTGTTGTCTTGCCTATATACTGGGTTTTTTGGAGCTTACAGTCCCCAAGTGGGCATTTGAAGGCATAGACGACATTGGTCTCTTTTAAAGCGTTCTGTTTTGTGTCTGGAGAGTTTCTCATGAGTAGGCTGGCCGTTTTTCTGGTTTTATAGTAAATCGTCAGTTGTATCCTCTGATTTTTGTCTGTAGGGATAACGTTTCTATTAATAATATCTTTCAGGACCCTTTCCTCCGTTTTATGAGCTGTGGAAAAGAAGTTCCTGTAAAATAGTCTAATAGGGGTATAGGTGTTGTGTTGGTTGTCTCTTTAGAGGTTGCATGGCGTTTCACTTTCCTTCTTATGATGTCTTCGACGAAACCATTGGAGAAGCCGTTGTTGACTAGGACCTGCCTTACCCTACAGAGTTCTTCGTCGACTTGCTTCCATTCTGAGCTGTGGCTGAGAGCACGATAGACATATGCGTTAACAACACTCCTCTTGTACCTATCTGGGCAGTCGCTTTTGGCATTTAGGCACATTCCTATGTTCGTTTCCTTTGTGTAGACTGCAGTGTGGAAACCTGTGCTCTTTTCCATGACTGTTACATCTAGAAAGGGCAGCTTCCCATCCTTTTCCATCTCGTAAGTGAAACGCAGCACGGAACTCCGCTCAAATGCCTCCTTCAGCTCCTGCAGATGTCTGACATCAGGTACCTGTGTAAAAATGTCGTCAACATTCCTGCAGTATATGGCCGGTTCCAAGTTCATGTCGACTAAGACTTTTTGCTCGATGGTACCCATGTAGAAGTTTGCAAACAGGACACCTAGGGGAGAACCCATGGCGACCCCATCTACTTGCTTATACATGTGCCCATCCGGGCTCAAGAAGGGTGCCTCTTTAGTACAAGCTTGGAGTAGTTTCCTTAGGATATTTTCTGTTATTTCAAGAGGAGTACAGGCTAGATCACGATACACTCTGTCGGCTATCATCCCGATTGTCTCGTCCACTGAAAAGTTGGTGAACAGCGATTCTACGTCCAATGAGGCTCTTATTCCTGTGGCCCGTGTGCCCCGTAGTAAGTCAACAAATTCCTTTGGCGACTTCAGGCTGAAGGCGCAAGGGACATAAGGAGTCAGCAGGCCGTTGAGTCACTTCGCTAGTCTGTACGTGGGTGTGGGTATCTGGCTAATGATTGGCCGAAGTGGGTTTCCAGGCTTGTGTGTCTTGACATTTCCATACGCATATCCAGGTTTATATTCCCCTATATGATATAAACTATATATATAAACCTGGATATATATATATATATATATATATATATATATATATATATATATATATATATATATATATATAACTGAAAACTCACACCCCAGAAGTGGCTCGAACCCATACTCCCAGAAGCAACGCAACTGGTATGTACAAGACGCCTTAATCCACTTGACCATCACGACCGGACAAAATGAGGTGATAGCCGAGGCTATTTGAACCACCCCACCGCCGGCACTCGGATAGTAATCTTGGGCATAGCATTTTACCAAATCACCTCATTCTTTGGGGCACACGTGAGGAACACAAATGCGAACAAGCCTGAATGGTCCCCAGGACAATATGCAACTGAAAACTCACACCCCAGAAGTGACTCGAACCCATGCTCCCAGAAGCAACGCAACTGGTATGTACAAGACGCCTTAATCCACTTGACCATCACGACTGGAGAAAATGAGGTGATAGCCGAGGCTATTTGAACCACCCCACCGCCGGCACTCGGATAGTAATCTTGGGCATAGCATTTTACCAAATCACCTCATTCTTTGAGGTGATTTGTGGTGAGGTGTGGTGAGGTTAATTCAAGTGGATTAAGGCGTCTTGTACATACCAGTTGCGTTGCTTCTGGGAGTATGGGTTCGAGTCACTTCTGGGGTGTGAGTTTTCAGTTGCATATTGTCCTGGGGACCATTCAGGCTTGTTCGCATTTGTGTTCCTCACGTGTGCCCCAAAGAATGAGGTGATTTTGTAAAATGCTATGCCCAAGATTACTATCCGAGTGCCGGCGGTGGGGTGGTTCAAATAGCCTCGGCTATCACCTCATTTTGTCCGGTCGTGATGGTCAAGTGGATTAAGGCGTCTTGTACATACCAGTTGCGTTGCTTCTGGGAGTATGGGTTCGAGTCACTTCTGGGGTGTGAGTTTTCAGTTGCATATTGTCCTGGGGACCATTCAGGCTTGTTCGCATATATATATATATATATATATATATATATATATATATATATATATATATATATATATATATATATATATATAATATATATATATATATATATATATATATATATATATATATAAATAATATATATATATATATATATATATATATATATATATATATATATATTAGTATATTTTGGTAGCAGTCTTTCCTGTAGACATATTTTATTAAATATGACCGAAAAAGTAAGATTAATAATTCTAACACGAATTTTCTCAATCTTTCGTACATTATGCTTCACTGTTGGAGGTAAATCAAAAATCACTTCTCCAAAATTCATTTTTATTTCTAGTCTGACGCGACACGGGCGCGTTTCGTAAAACTTATTACATTTTCAAAGACTTCACAAATACACAACTGATTAGAACTTGCATTTCCCTGATTTTATATCTACTTTTGAGTGAGGTGGGAAGGGTGATGTGGCATTACATTTGAGTGAGGTGGGAAGGATGATGTGGCATTAGAGGATATTAATAGGGTATTAAAAGTATCAACACAAGACAGAACACGAAACAATGGATATTGAATAGAAGTGTTTGTAGAAAGCCTATTGGTCCATATTTCTTGATGCTTCTATATTGGAGCGGAGTCTTGAGGTGGGTAGAATATAGTTGTGCAATAATTGGCTGTTGATTGCTGGTGTTGACTTCTTGATGTGTAGTGCCTCGCAAACGTCAAGCCGCCTGCTATCGCTGTATCTATCGATGATTTCTGTGTTGTTTACTAGGATTTCTCTGGCGATGGTTTGGTTATGGGACGAGATTATATGTTCCTTAATGGAGCCCTGTTGTTTATGCATCGTTAAACGCCTAGAAAGAGATGTTGTTGTCTTGCCTATATACTGGGTTTTTTGGAGCTTACAGTCCCCAAGTGGGCATTTGAAGGCATAGACGACGTTAGTCTCTTTTAAAGCGTTCTGTTTCGTGTCTGGAGAGTTTCTCATGAGTAGGCTGGCCGTTTTTCTGGTTTTATAGTAAATCGTCAGTTGTATCCTCTGATTTTTGTCTGTAGGGATAACGTTTCTATTAACAATATCTTTCAGGACCCTTTCCTCTGTTTTATGAGCTGTGGAAAAGAAGTTCCTGTAAAATAGTCTAATAGGGGGTATAGGTGTTGTGTTAGTTGTCTCTTCAGAGGTTGCATGGCTTTTCACTTTCCTTCTTATGATGTCTTCGATGAAACCATTGGAGAAGCCGTTATTGACTAGAACCTGCCTTACCCTACAGAGTTCTTCGTCGACTTGCTTCCATTCTGAGCTGTGGCTGAGAGCACGGTCGACGTATGCGTTAACAACACTCCTCTTGTACCTGTCAGGGCAGTCGCTGTTGGCATTTAGGCACATTCCTATGTTTGTTTCCTTTGTGTAGACTGCAGTGTGGAAACCTCCGCCCTTTTCCATGACTGTTACATCTAGAAAAGGCAGCTTCCCATCCTTTTCCGTCTCGTAAGTGAAACGCAGCACGGAACTCTGCTCAAATGCCTCCTTCAGCTCCTGCAGATGTCTGACATCAGGTACCTGTGTAAAAATGTCGTCAACATACCTGCAGTATATGGCCGGTTTCAAGTTCATGTCGACTAAGACTTTTTGCTCGATGGTACCCATGTAGAAGTTTGCAAACAGGACACCTAGGGGAGAACCCATAGCGACCCCATCTACTTGCTTATACATATGCCCATCCGGGCTCAAGAAGGGTGCCTCTTTAGTACAAGCTTGGAGTAGTTTCCTCAGAATACTTTCTGGCATGTCAAGAGGAGTACAGGCTGGATCACGATACACTCTGTCGGCTATCATTCCGATTGTCTCGTCCACAGGTACGTTGGTAAACAGCGATTCTACGTCCAACGAGGCTCTTATCCCTGTGGCCCGTGCGCCCCAGTAAGTCCACAAATTCCTTTGGAGACTTCAGGCTGAAGGCGCAAGGAACATAAGGAGTCAGCAGGCCGTTGAGTCGCTTTGCCAATCTGTACGTGGGTGTGGGTATCTGGCTAATGATTGGCCGAAGTGGGTTTCCAGGCTTGTGCGTCTTGACATTTCCATACGCATATCCAGGTTTATATTCCCCAATGATCTTTGGCAGGTGGAGTCCGGATTTCTTGGCGTTCACAGTTTCGATCAGTTTGTTGACCTTTGCTTTTAATTCGGCTGTAGTGTCCTTCGTTACCCTTTGGAACTTAGTTTGGTCAGAGAGTATGATGTTCATTTTCGCCAGATATTCGTCTTTTTTAAGAATGACATATATTGGCGACTTGTCACCTCTCCTGACAACTATCTCCTTGTTCTCGCGAAGGCTTTTAGCTGCCGCTCTAAGCTCGGGGGACAGTATGGTGCTTCTGTAGTTGCCTCGATTCTTTCCTCCTTCTGCAATAAGTTCTGCTTGTAAGGTATCTTTGGTAGTGACCTTCTTTTGTGTCTCGAGGTCGAATATGTCGTCCAACAGAATTTCCAACTCCACTTTCCGGGCCATTTCACTCGGTCTGGACATAACATGACAGTTTATGCCCAGATTTAGGAGAGTGACTTGGTCCTCAGTGAGGTTAATTCCTGCAAGGTTCAGGAAGCCATCTCTTGGTCGTGGAATTGCCATAGGTCCTCCATATAATGTTGTTAGTTTCTTGATAATCGAATTAAAAGCAAAGGTCAACTAACTGATCGAAACTGTGAACGCCAAGAAATCCGGACTCCACCTGCCAAAGATCATTGGGGAATATAAACCTGGATATGCGTATGGAAATGTCAAGACGCACAAGCCTGGAAACCCACTTCGGCCAATCATTAGCCAGATACCCACACCCACGTACAGATTGGCAAAGCGACTCAACGGCCTGCTGACTCCTTATGTTCCTTGCGCCTTCAGCCTGAAGTCTCCAAAGGAATTTGTGGACTTACTGCGGGGCGCACGGGCCACAGGGATAAGAGCCTCGTTGGACGTAGAATCGCTGTTTACCAACGTACCTGTGGACGAGACAATCGGAATGATAGCCGACAGAGTGTATCGTGATCCAGCCTGTACTCCTCTTGACATGCCAGAAAGTATTCTGAGGAAACTACTCCAAGCTTGTACTAAAGAGGCACCCTTCTTGAGCCCGGATGGGCATATGTATAAGCAAGTAGATGGGGTCGCTATGGGTTCTCCCCTAGGTGTCCTGTTTGCAAACTTCTACATGGGTACCATCGAGCAAAAAGTCTTAGTCGACATGAACTTGAAACCGGCCATATACTGCAGGTATGTTGACGACATTTTTACACAGGTACCTGATGTCAGACATCTGCAGGAGCTGAAGGAGGCATTTGAGCAGAGTTCCGTGCTGCGTTTCACTTACGAGACGGAAAAGGATGGGAAGCTGCCTTTTCTAGATGTAACAGTCATGGAAAAGGGCGGAGGTTTCCACACTGCAGTCTACACAAAGGAAACAAACATAGGAATGTGCCTAAATGCCAACAGCGACTGCCCTGACAGGTACAAGAGGAGTGTTGTTAACGCATACGTCGACCGTGCTCTCAGCCACAGCTCAGAATGGAAGCAAGTCGACGAAGAACTCTGTAGGGTAAGGCAGGTTCTAGTCAATAACGGCTTCTCCAATGGTTTCATCGAAGACATCATAAGAAGGAAAGTGAAAAGCCATGCAACCTCTGAAGAGACAACTAACACAACACCTATACCCCCTATTAGACTATTTTACAGGAACTTCTTTTCCACAGCTCATAAAACAGAGGAAAGGGTCCTGAAAGATATTGTTAATAGAAACGTTATCCCTACAGACAAAAATCAGAGGATACAACTGACGATTTACTATAAAACCAGAAAAACGGCCAGCCTACTCATGAGAAACTCTCCAGACACGAAACAGAACGCTTTAAAAGAGACTAACGTCGTCTATGCCTTCAAATGCCCACTTGGGGACTGTAAGCTCCAAAAAACCCAGTATATAGGCAAGACAACAACATCTCTTTCTAGGCGTTTAACGATGCATAAACAACAGGGCTCCATTAAGGAACATATAATCTCTTCCCATAACCAAACCATCGCCAGAGAAATCCTAGTAAACAACACAGAAATCATCGATAGATACAGCGATAGCAGGCGGCTTGACGTTTGCGAGGCACTACACATCAAGAAGTCAACACCAGCAATCAACAGCCAATTATTGCACAACTATATTCTACCCACCTCAAGACTCCGCTCCAATATAGAAGCATCAAGAAATATGGACCAATAGGCTTTCTACAAACACTTCTATTCAATATCCATTGTTTCGTGTTCTGTCTTGTGTTGATACTTTTAATACCCTATTAATATCCTCTAATGCCACATCATCCTTCCCACCTCACTCAAATGTAATGCCACATCACCCTT
This sequence comes from Procambarus clarkii, assembly GCF_040958095.1. Lineage (NCBI taxonomy): Eukaryota > Metazoa > Arthropoda > Malacostraca > Decapoda > Cambaridae > Procambarus > Procambarus clarkii. Next base: position 44,177,301 of record NC_091180.1, on the reverse strand, counting down.
CCCACCTCACTCAAAAGTAGATATAAAATCAGGGAAATGCAAGTTCTAATCAGTTGTGTATTTGTGAAGTCTTTGAAAATGTAATAAGTTTTACGAAACGCGCCCGTGTCGCGTCAGACTAGAAATAAAAATGAATTTTGGAGAAGTGATTTTTGATTTACCTCCAACAGTGAAGCATAATGTACGAAAGATTGAGAAAATTCGTGTTAGAATTATTAATCTTACTTTTTCGGTCATATTTAATAAAATATGTCTACATGAAAGACTGCTACCAAAATATACTAATGTTAAAGTGCACGACCCAGCAGCAAGGAATCAAGCCTTCACGATAAAATATCGCCAGGATCTGATTCGTGATCAGATATACAAGGCAGAGAATGAAATCAAAGACAAAAAAACGCAACTACTTCATGCTACAAACGAGTGGAGAAATAGCAACATCGACCATAGTATCCGTACCCGCATTGAACAACACCTCGACATCCTCACAGACCAAC